>NC_045451.1:13997619-14297619 GCF_002776525.5 Piliocolobus tephrosceles
TCCTTCCTTCCTTCCTTCCTTCCTTCCTTCCTTCCTTCCTTCCTTTCCTCTCTCTCAATTCCTTATTGAAAACTGGGCATTCTGAATATTATAATATGGTATCTCTGAAAATTCTATTCATCCTCCTCCTTGGGGTTTGTTTTTATTACTTTGCATAAGTAGTTCTTTGTCCAGTAACTTTTCTAAATTACTCATGTAAGTCCTTTATTATTTTTGTTTTGTGTAGTCTCTGGTCATTTAGCTATATGCAGCTCATTTTAAACAGGGATTTGCTTGAACACCAGGAAGAAGAAAAATAGTTTTTAGTTCTCCACATATATTTTCTCCTTGAGTTGTCCTCTGAAGGTTTCAGTGTACCTATAATTTGTTCAACTGTAACTTTTTCCCTTCTGTTGTAGCCACATTTCCACCCTGTATGATCTCATAGCTAGACAAAATGAAAGCAGGCACCCTGGGTTATTCTTTCAGTTGATTGCCAGATAAGTAATAATGGAAAAACACAATTATTTGGGAAAAATATCTACTCTCTTCCTTTCAGAACCAGTGACCAAAATTACAAATTGGGAATATGAGTTGTGATTTTCAAAATCACTGCTGCAAAGCAGAGGGTATTGGGCCAAAGACAAGGACAAATTCCACAAAGTTATCTGACCAAGTTTAATTTACCTTTTCATTAATTCAGCATCTGCCTGGTTGCTGTAAACCTTTGAACAAATTTGTTTGAACAAATTTGAAAGTGGAGTCTGATAGTTGCACTCATTTTTTTCTATATTTCTGTGGAGAGAAGGGCTCTTGGAGCTACATACTCCATTATCATCACTCCTGAATAGTTGCTTTTTAAAATTTTATTTTCTTTCCTATTATTTGTTACCTTCCACAAATGCAGGACTTTTTTTTGTTAATGTAAGTGTGTCACAGTCTCTTTATACATGTAAAATTCTTTCAGTTACTAGAAAAAATAAAATCCGAGCTATGTATACTAAAAAATACTTAAGATGGCATTTAAAAACAGATTTGCAAAGTTTACAATGAAATTAACATAGCATTCTAAAAGTTTTCTGCTGTAGACAAGATGTAAATAATAAAAGATAATCTTTTTTTTTTTTTTTTTTTTTTTACCTAGTATTTGGGTAAAACTAAAGGTATAGTTAGATACCGTAGAAACAATATAAATAGTAAAAAACACAGTAGAAATAATAAAAGATAATCTGTTATAATTTGACAGTATTATTTCAAAACACTGATAATCTAATTTTACCTAGTATTTTGGGTGAAACTAAAAATACAGGTTAGAAACAGTAGAAACAATAAAAAGCTGCAAATAAAAGAGTTAATTATAAAAGCATTGTTTTCACAGCTGTAAAAAAAGTCGAATACAAATCATAGGTTATCTTCATTTCAGTATTTTAAAATAAGATATAACAATACAACTTTATATGAGTACGTATTTAATGGAAGTTGTGTTTCTTTTTTAAACTTTTAAGGTCGGTATACATTTAGGTTTGTTATATAGGTAAACTTGCATCATGTGGGTTTGGTGTACAAATTATTTTGTCACCCAAGTATTAAGCCTAGTACTCATTATTTTTCCTGATTCTCTTCCCCCTCCCGCTTTCCACCCTCTGATAGTCCTCAGTGTCCATTGTTCCCTGTTACATATCCCTGTGTTCTCATCTTTTAGCCCCCATATGTGAATGGGAACCTTGGTTTTTTGGTTTTCTGTTTCTGTGTTTGCTAAGAATAATGGCCTTCATTTCCATCCACGTTCCAGCAAACCACCATGGCACATCATTGACTATAGAAAAATGCTAATCAAAACCCACAATGGGAAATTGTGATTCAACAGAAAATTATCTGTCCTCCAAAACTGTGCATCCTTTCTGTATTCTCAGATCTAGCTTTGTTCATTGTTTCGGGGATATTTTGGTACACTTTGTAAATAATAGTTACCTAATAATTATGTAAATTATATTCTATATGGTACAGATTTAATTGACTTCTCCCCCTTCTGTGAAATAACCAGTGTTGTTTCCATTTGCAATACTTTTCAGTGTTCCTTTTCTCTATATATTTTTATGCTTTTTTGATTTTGTCTAATATCAGTAATTACACCTGCTGAGTTCTCTCAGGTCATGTGAGTAAAATAGAATTTTTAAATATGTTTACTTTTTATATGTGCATAAAAATCATGATTTTTATCTTCTTCCTAAAAATTATCTTTTAACATTATAAACATAAGCATGCGTAGATATAGATAGACATCTATTTGGAAAAACAAAACAATTTTTATATATGTGTACATATATGTATTACTTATGTATTCACGTATATAAGCATTTTATTCCCACACATACATATCGATATGCTACATAGTTTGATATACATGAATATTCTATCATGAGATGGAGTCCCTTTCTTCTTTTACAATTTTATAACTTCAACCCCTCTTTTATATCTTTTCTTCACCAATTTAACTATTTTATTTTTGATTTTTTTATTATACTTTAAGTTCTAGAGTACATGTGCACAACGTGCAGGTTTGTTACGTATATATACATGTGCCATGTTGGTGCGCTGCACCCATTAACTCGTCGTTTACATTAGGTATATCTCCTAATGCTATCCCTCCCCCTACCCCTCCCCACAATAGGACCTAGTGTGTGATGATCCCCTTCCTGTGTCCAAGTGATCTCATTGTTCAATTCCCACCTATGAGTGAGAACATGCAGTATTTGGTTTTCTGTTCTTGGGATAGTTTGCTGAGAATGATGGTTTCCAGCTGCATCCATGTCCCTACAAAGAACACAGATTCATCCTTTTTTATGGCTGCGTAGTATTCCATGGTGTATATGTGCCACATTTTCTTAATCCAGTCTGTCACTGATGGACATTTGGGTTGATTCCAAGTCTTTGCTATTGTGAATAGTGCTGCAATAAACATACGTGTGCATGTGTCTTTATAGCAGCATGACTTATAATCCTTTGAGTATATCCCTAGTAGTGGGATGACTGGGTCAAATGGTATTTCTAGTTCTAGATCCTTGAGGAATTGCCACATTGTTTTCCACAATAGTTGAACTAGTTTACAGTCCCACCAACAGTGTAAAAGTGTTCCTATTTCTCCACATCCTCTCCAGCACCTGTTGTTTCCTGATTTTTTAATGATTGCCATTCTAACTGGTGTGAGATGGTATCTCATTGTGGTTTTGATTTGCATTTCTCTGATGGTGAGTGATGAGCATTTTCTCATGTGTCTGTTGGCTGTATGAATGTCTTCTTTTGAGACGTGTCTGTTCATATTCTTTGCCCACTTTTTGATGGGGTTGTTTGTTTTTTCTTCTTGTACATTTGATTGAGTTCTTTATAGGTTCTGGATATTAGCCCTTTGTCAGATGAGTAGATTGCAAAAATTTTCTCCCATTCTGTAGGTTGCCTCTTCACTCTGATGGTAGTTTGTTTTGCTGTGCAGAAGCTATTTAGTTTAATTAGATCCCATTTGTCAATCTTGGCATTTGTTGACATTGCTTTTGGTGTTTTAGACATGAAGTCCTTGCCCATGCCTATGTCCTGAATGGTATTACCTAGGTTTTCTTCTAGGGTTTTTATGGTTTTAGGTCTAACATTTAAGTCTCTGATCCATCTTGAATTAATTTTCGTATAAGGAGTAAGGAAATGATCCAGTTTCAGCTTTCTACTTATAGCTAGCCAATTTTCCCAGCACCATTTATTAAATAGGGAATCCTTTCCCCATTTTTTGTTTTTGTCAGATTTAGCAAAGATCAGATGGCTGTAGATGTGTGGTATTGTTTCTGAGGGCTCTGTTCTGTTCCATTCGTCTATATCTCTGTTTTGGTACAAGTACCATGCTGTTTTGGTTACTGTAGCCTTGTAGTGTAGTTTGAAGTCAGGTAGCATGATGCCTCCAGCTTTGTTCTTTTGGCTTAGAATTGTCTTGGCAATGCGGGCTCTGTTTTGGTTCCATATGAACTTTAAAGCAGTTTTTTCCAATTCTGTGAAGAAAGTCATTGGTAGCTTAATGGGGATGGCATTGAATCAATAAATTACCTTGGGCAGTATGGCCATTTTCATGATATTGATTCTTCCTATGCATGAGCATGGTATGTCCTCTTTTATTTCACTGAGCAGTGGTTTGTAGTTCTCCTTGAAGAGGTCCTTTACATGCCTTTTAAGTTGGATTCCTAGGTATTTCATACTCTTTGAAGCAATTGTGAATGGAAGTTCATTCATGATTTGGCTCTCTGTTTGTCTGTTACTGGTGTATAAGAATGCTTGCGATTTTTGCACATTAATTTTATATCCTGAGACTTTGCTGAAGTTGCTTATCAGCTTAAGGAGATTGTGGGCTGAGATAATGGGGTTTTCTAAATATACAATCATGTAATCTGCAAACAGGGACAATTTGACTTCTTCTTTTCCTAACTGAATACCCTTGATTTCTTTCTCTTCCCTGATTGCCCTAGCCAGAACTTCCAACACTATGTTGAATAGGAGTGGTGAGAGAGGGCATCCCTGTCTTGTGCCAGTTTTCAAAGGGAATGCTTCCAGTTTTTTCCCATTCAGTATGATATTGGCTGTGGGTTTGTCATAAAAAGCTCTTATTATTTTGAGATACGTTCCATCAATACGGAATTTACTGAGAGATTTTTGCCTGAAGGGCTGTTGAATTTTGTCAAAGGCCTTTTCTGCATCTGTTGAGATAATCATGTGGTTTTTGTCTTTGGTTCTGTTTATATGCTGGATTACGTTTATTGATTTGTGTATATTGAACCAGCCTTACATCCCAGGGATGAAGACCACTTGATCATGGTGGATAAGCTTTTTGATGTGTTGCTGAATTTGGTTTGCCAGTATTTTATTGAGGATTTTTGCATCGATGTTCATCAGGGATATTGGTCTAAAATTCTCTTTTTTTGTTGTGACTCTGTCAGGCTTTGGTATCAGGATGATGTTGGCTTCATAAAATGAGTTAGGGAGGGTTCCCTCTTTTTGTATTAATTGGAATGGTTTCAGAAGGAATGGTACCAACTCCTTCTTGTGCCTCAGGTAGAATTCAGCTGTGAATCCGTGTGGTCCTGGACTTTTTCTGGTTGGTAGGCTATTAATTATTGCCTCAATTTCAGAGCCTGCTATTGGTCTATTCAGGAATTCAACTCCTTCCTGGTTTAGTCTTGGGAGATTGTAAGTGTCCAGGAAATTATCCATTTCTTGTAGGTTTTCTAGTTTATTT
Source organism: Piliocolobus tephrosceles (assembly GCF_002776525.5). Lineage (NCBI taxonomy): Eukaryota > Metazoa > Chordata > Mammalia > Primates > Cercopithecidae > Piliocolobus > Piliocolobus tephrosceles. The sequence goes on from NC_045451.1 coordinate 14,002,868, forward strand.
GCATAGAGGTGTTTATAGTATTCTGTGATGGTAGTTTGTATTTCTGTGGGATCGGTGGTGATATCCCCTTTATCATTCTTTATAGCATCAATTTGATTCTTCTCTCTTTTCTTCTTTATTAGTCTTGCTAGTGGTCTATCAATTTTGTTGATCTTTTCAAAAAACCAGCTCCTGGATTCCTTGATTTTTTGGAGGGTTTTTTGTGTCTCTATCTCTTTCAGTTCTGCCCTGATCTTAGTTATTTCTTGCCTTCTGCTAGCTTTTGAATGTGTTTGCTCTTGCTTCTCTAGTTCTCTTAATTGTGATGTTAGAGTGTCAATTTTAGATCTTTCCTGCCTTCTCTTGTGGGCATTTAGTGCTATAAATTTCCGTCTACACACTGCTTTAAATGTGTCCCAGAGATTCTGGTATGTTGTGTCTTTGTTCTCATTGGTTTCAAAGAACATCTTTATTTCTGCCTTCTTTTTGTTATGTACCCAGTAGTCATTCAGGAGCAGGTTGTTCTGTTTCCATGTAGTTGAGGGATTTTGATTGAGTTTCTTAGTCCTGAGTTCTAGTTTGATTGCACTGTGGTCTGAAAGACAGTTTGTTACAATTTCTGTTCTTTTACATTTTCTGAGGAGTGCTTTACTTCCAACTATGTGGTCACTTTTGGAATAAGTGCGATGTGGTGCTAAGAAGAATGTATATTCTGTTAATTTGGGGTGGAGAGTTTTGTGGATGTCTATTAGTTCCGCTTGGTGTAGAGTTGAGTTCAATTCCTGGATATCCTTGCTAACTTTCTGTCTCTTTGATCTGTCTAATGTTGACAGTGGGGTGTTAAAGTCTCCCATTATTATTGTATGGGAGTCTAAGTCTCTTTGTAAGTCTCTAAGGACTTGCTTTATGAATCTGGGTGCTCCTGTATTGGGTACATATATATTTAGGATAGTTAGCTCTTCGTGATGAATTGATCCCTTTACCATTATGTAATGGCCTTCTTTGTCTCTTTTGATCTTTGATGGGTTAAAGTCTGTTTTATCAGAGACTAGGATTGCAACCCCTGCTTTTTTTTGTTTTCCGTTTTCTTGGTAGATCTTCCTCCATCCCTTAATTTTCATCCTGTGTGTGTCTCTGCATGTGAGATAGGTCTCCTGAATACAGCAAACTGATAGATCTTGACTCTTTATCCAGTTTGCCAGTCTGTGTCTTTTAATTGGACCATTTAGTCCATTTACATTTAAGGTTAATATTGTTATGTATGAACTTGATCCTGTCATTATGATATTAGCTGGTTTTTTTCTCATTAGTTGATGCAGTTTCTTCCTAGCATCGATGGACTTTACATTTGGACATGTTTTTGCAATGGCTGGTACCTGTTGTTCCTTTCCATGTTTAGTGCTTCCTTCAGAATCTCTTGGAGGGCAGGCCTGGTGGTGACAAAATCTCTAAGCATTTGCTTGTCTATAAAGGATTTTATTTCTCCTTCACTTCTGAAGCTTAGTTTGGCTGTATATGAAATTCTGAGTTGAAAATTCTTTTCTTTAAGAATGTTGAATATTGGCCCCCACTCTCTTCTGGCTTGGAGAGTTTCTGCTGAGAAATCTGCTGTTAGTCTGATGGGCTTCCCTTTGTGTGTAACCCGACCTTTCTCTTTGGCTGCCCTTAATATTTTTTCCTTCATTTCAACTTTGATGAATCTGACAATTATGTGTCTTGGAGTTGCTCTTCTCGAGGAGTATCTTTGTGGCGTTCTCTGTGTTTCCTGAATTTGAATGTTGGCCTACCTTACTAAGTTGGGGAAGTTCTCCTGGATGATGTCCTGCAGAGTGTTTTCCAACTTGGTTCCATTTTCCCCATCACTTTCAGGCACACAAATCAGACGTAGATTTGGTTTTTTCACATAATCCCGTATTTCTTGGAGGCTTTGTTCATTTCTTTTTACTCTTTTTTCTCTACACTTCTCTTCTCACTTCATTTCATTCGTTTGATCTTCAATCGCTGATAATCTTTCTTCCAGTTGATCGAGTCAGTTACTGAAGCTTGTGCATTTGTCACGTAGTTCTCGTGTTATGCTTTTCATCTCTATTGGTTCTTTTAAGGTCCTCTCTGCATTGATTATTCTAGTTATCCATTCATCCATTCTTTTTTCAAGTTTTTTAGTTTCTTTGCTCTGGTTATGTAGTTCCTCCTTTAGCTCCGAGAAGTTTGATCGACTGAAACCTTCTTCTCTCAACTTGTCAAAGTCATTCTCAATCCAGCTTTGTTCCATTGCTGGTGATGAGCTGTGTTCCTTTGGAGGGGGAGATGCGCTCTGATTTTTTGAATTTCCAGCTTTTCTGCACTGCTTTTTCCCCATCTTTGTGGTTTTATCTGCCTTTGGTCTTTGATGCTGGTGACGTACTGATGGGGTTTTGGTGTGGGTGTCCTTTCTGTTAGTTTTCCTTCTAACAGTCAGGACCCTCAGTTGTAGGTCTGTTGGAATTTGCTTGAGTTCCACTCCAGACCCTTTTTGCCTGGGTATCAGCAGCGGAGGCTTCAGAAGATAGAATATTGCTGAACAGTGAGTGTTGCTGTCTGATTCTTGCTCTGGAAGCTTCCTCTCAGGGGTGTACCCCGCTGTGTGAGGTGTGAGATGTTGGTCTGCACCTAGTGGGTGATGTCTCCTAGTTAAGCTACTCAGGGGTCAGGGACCCACTTGAGCAGGCAGTCTGTCCATTCTCAGATCTCAACCTCCATGCTGGGAGATCCACTGCTCTCCTCAAAGCTCTCAGACAGGGGTATTTACCTCTGCTGAAGTTTCTGCTGCTTTTTGTTTAGCTATGTCCTGTCCCCAGAGGAGGAGTCTGCAGAGGCAGGCCAGCCTCCTTGTGCTGTGGTGGGCTCCACCCAATTCGAGCTTCCAGGTGGCTTTGTTTACCTACTTAAGCCTCAGTAATGGCGGGAGCCCTTCCCCCAACCTCACTGCCGCCTTGCAGTTAGATCTCAGACTGCTGTTCTAGCAATGAGGGAGGCTCCGTGGGCATGGGACCCTCTGGGCCAGGTGTGGGATATAATCTCCTGGTGTGCCGTTTGCTAAAACCCTTGGTAAAGCGCAGTATTAGGGTGGGAGTTATCCGATTTTCCAGGTGTTGTGTGTCTCAATTTCTTTGGCTAGGAAAAGGAATTCCCTTCCCCCTTGTGCTTCCCAGGTGAGGTGATGCCTCACCCTGCTTCAGCTCTCGCTGGTCGGGCTGCCCCCGCGGACCAGTGTCAACTGTCCAACACGCCCCAGTGAGATGAACCCGGTACCTCAGTTGAAAATGCAGAAATTACGTGTCTTCTGTGTTGCTCACGCTGGGAGCTGGAGGCTGGAGCTGTTCCTATTCAGCCATCTTGGGTGCACCCCTTAACTATTGTATTTTTAAAAAATAAGTTGCATATTTGTCAAGCTTGGATTGAACTTGGTATAGAGATAAATTCTCTTGTAAATGTTGTTCTTTGAAAATATTTAGACTCATTTCTAAGCTTTCTATATAGAGGGTAATGGTGAGTCAGAATGGAAATATAATGGCCTTTATCTACATTGGTAGAAGTTCCTCCCTCTGGAATGATGTAACCCTCAAAGGATAAAGCTTATTCAGAAAAGTAGGGGCCAGATTTTGGCTCCAACTTACTCCTTTTAACCTGAAGCCTGTGTGCAGAAATCAGAAATTTAACTCACTTGAGTTTTAGAATACATAAACATTATTAATTTCTTGGTAATGTTAGTGTGAAGAGACAGCTGAAGGTGAGTATAAATGTGCTACTCTTCTACAACATCAAGGCTTTGGTGAAAACAAACCCCAGACAAAATTATTTCCATTTCTGTGACTTTCTTTTATTAGCAAAACATGAGTTAGTAGACAAAATCAGTCTAGAAGCTACCTGAAGTCTCAGTGCTCTGCCTATTCTGTTACTCACAGAGCATCTAGAAGGAAGAGGTCCCTCAAGGCAAACCGTCTATTGAACAATAGCCAGAACGCAATTAACCATCTAATCAGGTTCAGGTGATAGCTGTTTTAGGGATCACAGCTGAGCTGTTTTCCCCAAGACTAAAGGTGAAAAAGCTAAAATCTTCTATCCAGTTTATGTCAATAATTTAACCAGTGATAAACATGTGCAATGCCCGTTATGGTTATTATTAGCAAATTATTAATTTCAGCAACAAAAAGTCATCCTTAATACATTAAATATATGCTGCTAACTAGAAAGGACTCTTCTCTTCATTAATGAGAAAAGAAAGGGAAGCACATCTGAGAGCTCACCCTTGAGTGGATCTCCTTGTTGAACGCCAACTAATCATCTCTATGGTGTGGATTTCTGTTTTTGGGAGTGGGTCACTCAAGTGAGCACAAAAAAACCAGAAAATATAAATTTTAATATTTTAATTAATAAAATATAATAACTTACATATCACATTTAAAAGTATATAACATCAAAAAGTAATTCCTATTCTTATAATTTATAAGATTAAAATAATATTATGTTTTATGTAGCTATAATGAATATCACCTGTCTAGAAATAATAAACCTCTTTCAGTGCCACTTAATAGGCTATTCTTTCTGTTCCTTTAAAACAAAATTTGTATAATTTTCTCCACATGAGAAAGGATTTCAATTTTCATGTCATTTTTCTTTCCAATTTACAGATGTTCTCCACAAGAAGGAGAATAACATACCCAAGGAATCCAATCTCCAACTTTTCAGTGAAATATTTGCTAAAAGCTGTAATTTCAGTTCTGAGGATCTGTCATAAAAAATTTTAATGTAGGTGCCTCAATCAAGTATTAAAAAATGAAAATTCTTTTCTTTACCATACTGAAATGGCTGCTTATTGCTTCTTTTGGGAATCAATGTGTTAAAGACAGCGCTTCAGTATCATTTATTGCTGTAATAAATGTTCACCATTTTCCCCAGTGTTGAGTGAAAGTGGAGTGAACTTGAGTTTCCTTTCTCAATTCTGCAGTTGAAAATAATTGCTTTGCTTTTCCCACATAATTGTAGAAAAACAATTTTGACAAGAGACTAGTTCCTAACTATTGAATATTGAAATTAATTAGCATTCACATTGCGTTGTGCACTGCCATCCCTGGAGAATTTTGGTAATGAGTATTCAGATTAACTATACCCACTAGGGACACCTTGTACTATTATGCCTTCATGTTCTATAAATATACATAGTCCTTGAACAGTCAAAATATACTAAGGGATCAGTTATACCCACAAATCTAAAAGAACCAGAACATAGAAGGACATGGTCCATTTAACTCTGCAGATCACAACATGCTATGCTGGTACATCATAATATTATCTCAACTAATATTTCCAAGTGTCTGTTCTTGAAATTGGCATAACATAACAACACATCGCAATGAAACACTCCCATTTAAAACGCAGAGCATTTGGTTTAATGACCCCCTTCTAATTAATTACAAGAATTGTGCTTGGAAAACTGTCTATTTATCAAAGCAAAGACAAGTTATGGATATTGGCACACACAATTTTTGTTAGCGTATCTGTTTCACTTCTTTCCTATAATCTCACCAAGTGTTGGCTAAGTTTAAAATTTAGCCAAGACACTTGCTCCAAGTAGGATTTTAAAAATTAACCTACTTTGGTTTATTTAAAGCCTGATTAAACAGATAATTAAAACTTACAGACACAGATTCCTGCTAAATTACTGTAGCTTGACTGAATTTGTGCAGTAGATTATTCGTGGCATGTAAGCTGGCATAAACTGTCTCAGTCACAGTGCAGACAACATACAAAGATTTCATGTTTCCTGTTTTCTACATATGCTCCTAAAATGGCTCCTTTTGATATGAAAAGAGTCAGAAATATAGACAATTTATGAATTTTTTTTTTTTTTTTTTTAGATTTAAGAACTCCTTTATCTCAACTTTTCTAAGCCAGTGTCACTGTTTATTATACCATTTCACAATGGAATGAATCAATTCTATTTGCCTTAAGAATCCTTTAATGCTTTGAAAAGGTAAATAACCTGAGAAAAATGTAAGAATTAAAATGGTCATTTATGGTAAATTGCCAGGATGCAAATTAGGTCTGTGTTCAAATCTCTATTACGAATACTTCTTATTTGTATAACTCTCTGAATTTCAAACCATCTTGTATTACTTGGAAAAATGCAGATGTTTAAACTTTAAATATTGTTGTGAGTACTAAATGAAATAACGTATGTGAGTCTCCCTAGCACATTTGCAGGAACAAAATCTTGCAAGGTTGGTTTCTTTCATGCATTTACACATGGAAAGGTAACATGCGACAGATTAAAAAAGAAAAAAAAAGCTTCAGACTTGATCTCTTCCATGTACTACTTTAAATTTGAATAAGACACACAATCTCTGATCCTAATCCTCATATATTTCAGCTTCAAAACTAAACAAACAGTCACTTTAGGTAACCAGGAGATCAAACAAATAAGGTATACACATCTTCCAGAAATATTGGCATTTTGAATTCTCTCAAAAATTGTTACTGGCCTTAAAACATTATATATTTGCTCAACAGTTCATATCATTCTACTTCCACATTCTTGTAGAAAGAAACTAATCATTGTGAATATCTCAATTCTCCACCTTACCTAGTCCAGCGTTTTTCTACTGGAATCTGCTATATGCTTACATTGTTCTAGGCATTAAAGATAATGAGCTTGAAGCAGAACTACTCTAATGAAACTTACTTGGTCATACCAATCACAGGCAATAAACAATATAATGTCAGGTAGAGAGGAATACCAAAAATAAAGTTCAATATAGTACAGGTTAAATAGTTAAATATTGGAGTGTAATGGTTGGAGTGGCCAGTGAAATACAGGGTGATCAAGAAAATACAGAAATTTTTCCAATGTTGAATATAAATTTTACATAATTCTAATGTGATATATATCTAGACAAAAAGATTCTAAAACTAATCAAAAAGAATAGTAAAAAAAGATACAGGCAAAATAATTGCCCTAATAGAATATATGATTGAGTGATGTTATAAATCAATGAGAAAATAAATAATTATTCAATAAATATTACAGAGAAAATTATCTAAACAATTGAAAAATTATTAATCATATTTCCTTACATTGTATGCCATAATAGATCCAAAATAAAATGAAGAGACTTCAGTTAAAATGTAAACTGTAAATAAGAAGTGTTACTGAATTTAGACAATACTCAGAAAGGATACTTTAAGTATAAAAACAATGAAATAAATAAAAAGGTAAAAGCAACCTACACATAAATTTGAGACTTCTGAACCAATAAAATACATGAAAAGATAATCAAATATGCCAAAAATATTTATTATAGAAGTTTTAAAGTTGGATCTCTAAGATTACTAAGGGAAGCCTTACAATCTTGAGGTTACCTAGAATTATATTGATTGGGTACCCATTAGCCACACCTGACTATCAAGCACTGAAATCTGGCCAGTTCAGATTGAGAATTGCTACAATGTAAAATACAGACAAAATTCTGAAAACTTGATAGGAAAATTAAAAATATAAAATACCTCAATAATGTTTTGTTGATTAAACATTAAAATAATACTTTTTGACTTATTAAATTGTTATTAAAATTAGTCCCTCCTGTTGCTTTTACTTTTGTAATATAGCTACTAGAGAATTTAGCATTACCAATGTGGCACAGATTACATTTTGGATTGCACATATCTAAAGAGGCAAGAACTCTTTGGAAAAATTGGACCTACCAGATTGCCTCATCTTCATTTTTCTAAGATACTATGTTTAGAGCCTTGATTAAGATAATAACAGTGGTGATGATCTTGCTAATTCTTGCATCTCGACATTGTATCTTTATACCTTCTTGTAATTTTGGTGTTCACCTTATGTTTGATATACTGATGCTAGAATTTGAAAAGTCAAATATTGTGGCTTCATAACAATGACAGCTTCCTGATTTTCCTAACTGCTATGAAATGTTAGTTGGTCATGGCCAAATAACTCAAGAATTTCATATTCTATATACTTCAATGAAAATAAAAATGTTTTCTCATTAGCTCTAAATAAAACCATCACCAAATTAGTTGTAAATAACTAGGCAGAGAAAAAAATCTACGTTGTATCATTACATTTTTACAATACGTTTATCTTATTCACTAAGAAAAGAAGTGCTGTTTGGGGAAGAACTTAATTGAATCATCTCTAAGATTTTCAACTGTCTGTTATTGCATAAGAGATAGATCTGGATAATATGAACTTTTAAGAAGACAGGTCGTATCTGGAAATTATCATGACTTGTGTCACTCCTACGTCCATATATTATCTTAGTTATTCCAAATTAGCCACAGTGACTAACAAAGCATCACAGTCCTGATAACCTTTCACAGTTTGGTAGAGAATCTAATGAACAGGCAAGGAACGTTTAATTCACCTTGATTAAATAATTGCATCTGTGAATTTGTGTAAAATTATGAATAGAACTGAGATGTAGACAAAATTATGTATGAGAATGCCATCATTACTGTTGTGGCTGCTGTTATTTTGTATTATCTTGATGCAGTTTTTACAGCAATAAGAAATAAATTATGCAAACACAAAATTTTAAATTTGAAGCACAATGACATGAGAAGATTCATTAATATTTAAAAAATTATTCATTATCTAATTATCTAAGCATGACAGCATTTAACATTTTAGTTATGTATAATTACATATATATGCATTTCTAAACGCACTCAGTTTCAATATACATATGATTTGCTACTGTTTCTTTACTTATCAATCAGTATGCAGCCTCCGTTGTAGTAAGGCTTAAAGATGATGCATGCAAAGCACTTGTATCATCTCTCCCAGAGAGTAGGCTCTCTAAACTTCAGGAGATTCCTGTTCTTGCTCATAACATTCTACATTTTTTTCATATTACTGGTATATAGTAAGCTTCCTTAATAATTTCAGTTGCTCAGACACTGAAAACTAAGATTGATTCCGTTTAAGTTAACTTATTCCAACTACCTATCCCATAATTTCTTTCTTAGTATTTAATGACATATACAATCATCTATATTACTTTGGGCTGCTTTTAATAGAAAACTGAATACAATGGAATACAATGGTTTAATGAAGTAAAGATGTATATTTCTCACCTAGAAAAAAAATCAGAGGCAAGAAGTCCATGGCCAGTGCTCCCCTATGTCACAAGGACCTGGTCTTATTTTTTGTTCTGTCATCTTTAGTTTGTGAATTGCGTTCCCATCTGACATGATGGTTGCTGTATCTAACATCCACAATTGAAGAGGAAATAGAAAGACACTAGCCATTTGCTCTAGCTATCTTCTGTTTTTTTAAAAACAAAACAGGAAAAGGATAGCACTTTCTGCTATTTCATAGATTTAAATGAAAAAGTAGACTTTCCTGTATATAATTATCCATATCTAGGTCTAATTTCAAACAAAATGAAATCTGTTATGAAAGAAGGGAAAGGAGTTGAATACTGGGGAGACAATGAGCAGATAGATTAGGGCATAAACTGTGATAATCCAATCTACTAACACACTTTTATTAATATTTTTGTACCTTGAACCAATTTTCTCCTCTATTAAATGACAAAATAATATCTGTCTCTCTGAGTGGTTATGTGATGTTAATAAGACAGTATCAGTTATCTAGTGAAGTACCTGATTCATATTGTGTTCCCATTAATGTGCTGCTTTACATGAAGGGTTAGATTTCTGAAGATATAAGGTTTTAAGTATATTAAGTTTCTATGGTTGTTCTTTGGTAGTACTTGAGGTTGAAATTAATAAGCATAGAAAAGTATTCTAAAATAAGTGGGTGTTGTTAAAGGCATATGATGGGTAAGGTAAAAAATGTCTTTCTTATTACTTTCCTAGAAAATATAATTAAGAATTACCACTAAATATATTCAGCCCTTACTATGTCTAGTAAAATTATGATAATATAAAATATTGAATGCTAAACAAATATATTTTATGAGCCTTTGAACATTTCTTTGGGATATGATTAAAGAAAAATGGCAGAATAAAATATATGCTATATTAACCTACATTATTATTTTTTAAGTTTATTATCTGAAAGCATTTACATAGCATGTGTATATCAATTCATGTAATTCACAGAGCATATTGGTTGTCCAATAAAAGTCTTTTTATAACTTGGATTATGAATTTTAAAAGGAATATATTTTCTCAAGTACCTATGAATGGATCCTTGGTTGTCTCTTATCAAGAATTATGAAGTTCTCAGAAAATGGCATCACATAATTGAAACTAAAACAAAATCTAGTAGGAGTGGACAGAAAGTGTCAAAAGGCAATATAACTTTCCAAGTGAAAGCCTAATATAGGATCAGAGAAGAAATGAAGTGGCTAAATCCGTCAGCCACTTTCCATTGTGTCCAGTCTTATTTGATATGAATTCCCTATGATAAGCCACTTGAGTATCTGTAATAATTCCCCAACAGATCTCCATGTCTTCACATTCTACATTCTCTATATTCCTATCCTCCAGATGTTTACAAAAAATATTATTACCATTATTACATTTAAGACAGCATTATTTGACAACTCTTATGTTAAAAAAGTCAGATTTTCTATTAACAAAGAAGATTATTTAATTTATTCAATATTCAAGATCTTTTCTACTTAGTGTTTAAAATACCTCGCTGATCTTATCTTCTAGTGTTTCATTCCTCTATGGCCACAGCATGCACTTGGGAGACTCAGTTAGTTTGCTAATGCTATTTCGTCCTGTTTTATTCTAGTTCGTCTAACTGGCATTTCTTTCCACTCAATTTAGCCCATTGAAATTTTTTGACAAACAGCCCAAATTTGCTACTTTTTGAAATCCTTTCCTAATTTTGCTTTGCCAATTTAGTTACTCTCTCCTTTGTGATCCCATCGTATTTTATTTATATTTACAATTTCAGAATTTATTATAATCTGGCATGCTTTCTAGTTAGCTAAAAAATTGCCCCCTCTTCTACTAGGTCAAAAGCTAATATTATTATTATTGTTATTTTAATCACCTAGTACCTAATTTGAGGATGTATGCACAGCAGGGTCTTATAAAGGCTTATTGAATTAAATTAATATTCATAAATCTATCCTACCCAGACAGTTAACTTTGTTTTCTTTTAATATCTACTACTCTGGAATCAGTGTCCATTTGCCTTTGTGAAAAATTGGAAAGAATATTCATGAAGACTTTCCCTTCAGTTCATACTGCCAAATATTCTAAATGGCACTTCATGCCTTCTGCTTACATTATCTGTTTCCTCAAACAATTTCATCATTTTAAAAAATTACAAAATTCCAAGTAATTTATAGTACATTTCATAGGATTTCTGCTTTCATCCAGGAATGTCTCTAGTAAAAATTAATATGTCTTCTATCAAATTAACTCATTTATATTCATTCAGCAGGGAATTTCCATATTGATCTCTCCTTGAAAATTCTTGTCCTCTTTCAGTCTCTTTGCACTCAGAATAGACATGAAACTGCTGCCTCAACAACTTATCAAAATCATTTTCATCCATGAAGATTGCAGAGAGAATGAAAAACTCCAGTTTAACATTAGGCCTTATTTATCCTGACATTTTCCCCTATGCTTATATTTGGCTGAGAAGAAGCCAAATGTATTCAGAGACTTATGTAGTTGGCACCATAATATCTAGCTTAGGGCCAAAATTCTGTTCTTGACAAAGATGAAAAAGGCATTTAATTTATTGGAACTTTTGTTTTCACATATGTAAAATGTAAGAAATTTAGATAATATTTATGCTTTCTCTTAGAATCTCTTTTTTAAAAAAAAACTAAACGTTTCAAAGTTAATATTAGAAACACAAAAAAATTACATTTAAAAGTCATTCTTAAAGTCCTTGACTTATAGAATACCAGAGTTGGGAGGGAGCAAAGAGTTCTTTGTCTAGTCTTCCTCCCTATGGTAGACGTGTTACACATTATATCCAAACTAGGCAGTCATTTTCTATCAGCAAAAAAGTTCTGTAGTAACAAGTTTATGACATCAAAACTTAATCTGTTCTACTGCTGAACAGGATGGCTTATCAGAAAATCCTTAGAACCTGCCGTTTTCATTGCTATCTTTGAAGCATCTGTAGTTAAATCATCTAGAAATCCCTAAGAATTTATCTCTAGAACTATGGAATAAGATCCATGGTCCTCACCTTGAGTAGATAGAGATTTAAAAAAGGAGCCCTTTTAGCCAGTGATAACATCATCTGTGAAACGCAAAATTCTAAAAAGCATGACTCTCATTCTAAAATTCCATATCCTAATCCCAAGTACTGTGAATGATGGGATATCACTGTGGTGATTAGGTTACATTATATGGCACAGTTGATCCGTTGATCAAGTGGGCCTGATCCAATCCTATGAACCATTAAAAGCAGAGTGCTTTATTGGGCTGGTGATAGAAGGTGAAGTGAGAGAGATTCAAAGTCGAAGGACTTGACATTCATTTGCTGGTGTTGAGGGCTCCACCGAAGAAGTAGTACAGGTGGCTTCTAAGAGCAAGGGTGACTCCCAACTTACAGTCAGCAAGGAAATGGTAATCTCAGTTTAACAACAGCAAGTAACTGACTTCTACCAACAAACCGCATGAGCTCAGATATTTCTTTGCGGATCTTCCAGATAAGAACTCAGCCCAATAAACACCTTGATTTCAGCCTTGTAATGCCCTAAGCAGAGAACCAACACACGATGCCAGATTTCTGACCTACCATACCGTGAGCCAATAAATGGGTATCGTTTAAGCTAATAAATTTGTGATAGTTTGTTATGTAGTAACATAAAACACTACCTCAGTTAAGAAATAATGTGTCATAGAGTTTATTTGTAAATGAGGTACTGATAGTACTGGTTTGAAAAAATAAAATTATCACCAAGGTACCAACAGACTTTCCCTCTAAGGAAGATATTTTCAATTAAATTGTAATAATGAAAATTGTAATATGTGTGTTGTAAAGACTGATATTTCATTTGAAAAAAAGCATAGCTGTTTAATCCTTAGAATTTTCAAAGAGAAGTTGTTCATATTCTAATGAACAACATTGGAAATTTAAGCAGAAATAAATTAACTGAATAAAAGCAGTTAATCTAACTGCATAGTTTTTATTTAATTAAGAATACCAGATTCTTTGTGGTCAAATTTTATAGTCACAGATAACTTTCTGATTTGTAAAGGACTATTCTTATATAAAAATTGCATTGCAAACTGAGAGTATTATAGAGAAGAAAACATAGCTAACCATTATTGAGCAATCACTATAGGCCAGGAGCTGTTTTAGTCATTTTAAGTGCATCTACTCACATAGCACAAGAGATTGCTATTATTATATTATTGTCATTTTACAGATGAGAAAACTGAGACACATAGAGATTACTCCTTAAAGGTATAGGAGTAGTGCTTGGTGAATCTGGAATGTGAATTTAGTTTCCAGAATCTGTGGAGTAACCACTATTGTTATTTATGTGTGTATGTTACCAAAGGAGATAGTTCTTCATAATTTTATAAACAATTAGAACATAAAGGTAAATATCCTTTTAGCTTAGACAAAATTATAAAACACATAAAAAAAGATATAATACCCAATAATATTTTTTCTCCATTTGAAATCATTATATTTTTCATGGATATACTTTCTGTGGCCAAAGTACCAGAGTAGTGTGCTTCTCCTTAAGCATTGTAAAAATATATTCTAGGCACAGAAAATCACACAAAATAAACATCTGTAGCTCAATAGTTTGTCACAAAGGGAACATTCATATAAACACCAGCCAATTGTGACAATAAAACATTGCATATTTTTAAATTTTTCATTTTCTTTTAGGTAATTAATATATTTATATTTAAAATTATAATTTCTTATTTGTTCTATGAGTAATTTAGAAGTGCATTATTCAATATTCAATATAAGGATTTTCTAGTTTTCATTTTTATTAATTTTTAGTTTAATTGATTTTTTAGTAAGATAAGATGATGTGTGTGATTTCCAACATTAAAAATTATTTATTAAGACTTGCTCTATGGCACAATATATGGCCAACTTTTGTAAATGTCTAGTGCGTACTTGAAAAGAAGGTACTCTTTGCAGTTTAAGGAGTGCAGTATCTTCATCATTAATTTTACTTATTGTGATGTCCTAATCTTTATTTTATCTTTACTGATTTTGGTGTCCTTGTTTATGAGTTTTTGAGATAATTTGAATAATCCTGCGAAAATGATTGGTTTGTTTATGTCAGTTTTGTACAATTATAAAACTTTATAATTTCTTAATTAAGTAAATTTTTCAGCGTAATACAATATCTATTTATCACTAGTAATGCTTTTTGGTTTGAAGTCTATTTTACATTAATATTTTCATATTAATAATAGTGTCTGCATAGCTTATGCTTATCCATTCAGTTTTACTAATATATCTTTGTATTGTAGACATTTCTTTTGTAAATGACAAATAATTGAGAAAATTTTATGCAGTTTTACAATCTTTATATGCAATTTGAGTGTCTAGAAGACAAGGAGAAAATATGGAGAGTGGGGAGAAGGAGGAAACATTATGAGGGAGAAACTAAAGTTATAATTTGAGTCAATTGTAGGGAAATTATTCAATTTCTATATTATTTACATTTAGATACATAATTTAATGATTTTAAAAAGTCATTTCTATTCATATACTCTTTCCTTTTTTCTTTTTTATCTTCTTTTGAATTGATTATTTTATTTGTTGTAATGAATTGAAATTGGTCCACTCTCTTTACTATTAATAGAGTTCTCATAAATTACTCCATGATTAAAAAAATTACGATTTTAATGTTGTTGGGACCATTCTATTTATTTTAAATAGTATACATTATATAACAATATATACACTTGACATATATCTTTATTATTGTTGTTATGTGAAATCAACATTTATTTATACCTACTGTTTGTTTTTCTTGCTCATCATTTCTTCATACATCTTTTAGCTTCTACCTAGAAAGATCTGCCTTTTTGAGAAGATCCCATATTCTCTAATATTTTATTTAATGTATGTTGTACTGGTAATATCATAGTATAGTATAATTTTTGACCATGGAAAGTCTTAATTCCATCCACATTTTCACAATATTTTAGTATGAAAATCTTTAAAGAAAGAAAATCAAATCGATTTATAGTGAACAACCACACTTCTACTACGTAGATTCTGTCATTGTTAGGTTTACCGCATTTACTTTTCTACATACATATCTATTCACATATATATATCTATTGATGAATTTTATATTTTGATGCATTTCAAAGTAAATTGGTTTCAAGGAAATGATTCAAATGTGTTCTAAGGTCTTTCATAGTTCACATTTGTTTCCAGCTTAAATTACTTCTATTATGCAGTATTTCAGAATATCATCCAAATTAATAGAGTTTACTCAGACATTTGTCTCAGTCTTGGCCTCTGATTATTGTCCCAGTAACACTGCGAGGCTGCCATAACTTTAGTGCTTAACCTTTGGCTCTGAGCTTTTCAAGTGCTTACTCTGAGATTTGTCGTGCTTTTAAAAGAAAACTGACCTATTACTGGGCTCGCTCCCTATGCCTCCATCCTACCCTGAATCCTGTCCCAATAACTCTTAACTACCTTGACAGATTTCACATGACTTTAAGTACATTTTAAACTTGAAATTAAAACATTTCCATCTTTTCTAATTTTCCACAAGTGTTGTTGACCCATTTCTACATTGGTCTACATATAGACCAATGGAAATACAATCTTTACATACCTGATGTGCATTTGCCCAAGACAATACATGCCATTTCTAGTTAGTAGTATAATCCCCTCACTTACATACCAAAAAGAGTCATTCAGTTCATTAAACATCTTCATTTTATATTCACATATTGGCATGGATGATTGATAGGATACTTTCCTTGGAGTCAGGTCATATAAATGATAGGTTAGTAACTTGTTTACCATAACAGTTTATAAGAACAAGGAATATACTGTTAAAAGCATTGAATAGATAACAACTCTTCTGCTAACAAAATCTCTAGCACTTGTTCATCAGGTGGCCTGTTATTATTATTATCCCCAGGGAATTAGATCAGGTCTCCTGCCTTTTTTCTTTCTTTGAAATGTTCAGAGCAAAGAAATGATCATGGACATGCTGCTTAATTCCTTCCAAGAAATGGTGGCATCTTGGTAATGGTGACACTGTTCAAAACAATGATGTCATTGATGAAAATTTCGTTTGCAGCGTAACTTGCACATAACTTGGACTTTGCAAGCCTTTGGCTCACCACATATACACAGCTGTCTAATCTACAAGACGTGACCTTAGCAATTACTTGTGTTGTACAAAGATTAAGCAATGCTAATATTTAGACCATATCATATTCATTTTTGTAATCTCAACATCTGCCACAAAACTGGCTTATATTTTCTGCTCAAAGAAATGCTCAAAAATATTTATTGCTGAATTTCTTTATTTAATGGAGAGATATTTTAAGAAATGAGAAATTCATAGTTGTCTTAAAAAGTAAAAAAGGTTACCATCCAATGAGAGCATCCTCCTCTGCTTTTCTTTTTCTGTCCCTTTTAAATTCTATTATGTTTGTTTCCGAGGAGCTACACAGATGGCAGTTATCATGAGAGTCAGTTGAATGTCGGGGATAGTTTCTCCATTTTACTTTACAGTTTTTTTTTTTTTTTTTTTTTTTTTTGCTGTGGTCTTGCGTATACTTTGATTATTTTTCCTAGCTGCTACTTCTTTTATTTATTTATTTATTTATTTATTTATTTATTTATTTATTTATTTATTATTATACTTTAAGTTCTAGGGTACATGTGCACAACGTGCAGGTTTGTTACATATGTATACATGTACCATGTTGGTGTGCTGCACCCAATAACTCATCATTTACATTACGTATCTCTCCTAATGCTATCTCTCCCCACTCCCCGCGCCCCATGACAGGTCCCAGTTTGTGATGTTCCCCTTCCTGTGTCCAAGTGTTCTCATTGTTCAATTCCCACATACGAGTGAGAACATTTGGTGTTTGGTTTTTTGTCCTTGTGATAGTTTGCTGAGAATGATGGTTTCCAGCTTCATCTATGTCCCTACAAAGGACATGAACTCATCCTTTTTTATGGCTGCATAATATTCCATGGTGTATATGTGCCACATTTTCTTAATCCGGTCTATCATTGATGGACATTTGGGTTGTTTCCAAGTTTTTGCTATTGAGAATAGTGCTGCAATAAATATACGTGTGCATGTGTCTTTATAGCAACATGATTTATAATCCTTTGGGTATATCCCCAGTAATGGGATGGCTGGATCAAATGGTATTTCTAATTCTAGATCCTTGAGGAATCACCACACTGTCTTCCACAATAGTTGAACTAGTTTACAGTCCCACCAAAGTTTACTTGCTGCATGGGAAACCTTAAACCCCTTTCCTCTCTTTGCTTCCAGAATGCCTGCAGCTAGGCCTTCGCCCTGCAGACAGAAAATAAAAAAGAAAGAAAAAAGAACATTTTCTCTGTAAAACTTTCCCAGCCAACTTTCAGATGCGGAATTTATAAGAGAGATGAGTCAAGAGTAACACTAAGATTGTAGGCCTCAACAATTTAGAAGCAGTAAGTTGCCTTTAACTAAAATGGGGAAGACACTTGAAAGGCAGGTTAGGAGAAATATCAGGAGTTTGGTTTTGAACAACTCAGGTTTAAGATTCTCATTATGTTACCAGTAAATAATATCCAAGTTTCCAGTGGCTAATCCTTATGGGTCTGCAGCAACCTCAATTCTTGCCTACTCAGAGGAAATAATTCAACTGAGGGACATAAGAAAAAGAGACTGAAGCAAGTTTCAGAGCAAGAGTAGAAGTTTATTTAAAAAGGCTTTAGAACCACACTTCTAGGAAAATGTAGTTTCCTGGAAGTGTAATGAAGAAATAAGATCTGATTTGCATTTCTCAAAAAAAAAATAAAATTAACTTTTTGTTGTTTTCCAGAACAATCTGCCCCAAATGTATAGGTTGATCTCTATTTTTTTTGCAGGAGAGGAAGCTACATATGTATTTGAGATGTCAGCTTTTCTTTCTGGTTTCTACCAGTTCCATTAAGGTTTCAAATCTTTCAGATCCAAGTGTTGGCCTGAACTAGGGCTCTGGGAGTGAGGAGCTGCGTATCTCCCCGGTGGGGAGGAAGCTTCCCCGAACACTGCACATTGTCAGAGTGGGCATGGAGCCTGAGCATGTCCTGTGCCATGCATAGCTCTGGAGGACAATCTGTCTGCCTCTAAATTGCCTCACTGTTACAGTTAAGAAGATGAACCTCATCAGGGCTATTACCAGTGCTGCCTTTTGTTCCAAACCACTGGAAAGGAACAGAAAAACAAAAAACTGCACTAGTTTTAAAAATTGGAAGTGGAGACATAGGAGATGTAGGCTTGATGTAGATATTAAGTAATTATTCTAAATTAGTGAAAACTGACAACTGAACATCACTGATTATGAAACAAAGATTTGGGACCCCCCCACCCCGAATATTGAAGAGTTATGTCAAGCAAAATTGATATGAAACGATGTGCAGTGATTTCAAGTTGATCCCCCTTCCACTGTTGATAAGTACTCGGTCACTTCAGTAGTTTTATTTCTATTTTTTTTCTTAAGAAAGCTTATTCTAAAGGTACTCTTTTCACTATCATTGTAAAAAATAATAATTTTAATAAGTAAAAAAGGTTGTGGTTTTATTGTCCCGTGTTATCATCACATTTGACCACTATCACAGTGCCACGTTCTACTTAGATGATGAAGAGTTCATTTTAACTTCTACAGCCAGTTCAGGAAGAAAAGAATAGTAAAGCCTTGTTATTTTCTCTCATTCACAGTAACGCAACCTTTAAAGCTTTAGGAAGCTTTAAGCTCTCTTCTACTTACTTTGAAAATCTGTGTGATTCTTCAATACAATATGTTTCATTTAGAAACTGTCAATTCCTCAAAAGCAAAATTCCAAGGCATTGTTCAAAAGAAAAAAAAAAAAAACATATTTGTTGTTGCTGCTATCCCAAAAGTAATCAAAGGAGGGTACAAAGATTTGGCAAAGCTATATGTAAAGCAAGTCAAAAGTAGCCAAATATCCTTTGGAAAAAAGTAAAATTTTTTTTTCAATGTTGATTAACTCAAATCAGTTTAACATTTTGAATATACTATAACACTAAAAATAATTATTGTGATTCTGACATAATTTATATCTCTATATTCTGAAAGGACAAGCTTTAGTATTATTTTTTAAGTTTGATTATAAATGACAGTAAAAGCTTTATTTCAGTTTGCTATTCAAGTGAGGAAAAAGTTATGATATTCTTAGTATGTCAAAGGATATGACATAACTTATTTCCAAATAAGTCACTTTTTCACCTGTGGTGATTAATATGTACAATCCATCATTATTCTAATGTATATATTTTTAATTATAAGCAACATACATTTTCCAGAGGATTAATCATGGTTAAGATTTATAAGAAGTAGAGAGGAAATTTAGCAAGACATTTAACAGCTTGGACACTGGAGTTACAGTCAGTTGGACAAGAATTAACAGATACTAACTCTGTGAACTTGGAAAATTTGTGTTTCCTTCGTGAGTCTCAGTTTCCTGATCTATAAAATTAGGATAATACCAGCAGCAAGTTAATTTAATTATTTGAAAAAAATACAAGGAAGAAATAAGAGTAAAGTAGCCGATAGATGATAGATAGATAGATAGATAAGTAGATAGATAGATAGATAGATAGATAGATAGATAGATAGATAGACAGAAAAATCTATCTTTTTTAGGGCTTGTGATAGGTAGGTAGGTAGATAGATTTGTCTAGATATCTAGATATCTAGATAGATAGACAGACAAATCTATCTCCAAATCTGTCTATCTGTCAATCAATCAATCAATCAATCAATCTATCTATCTATCTACAAATCTATCTAGATATCTGAACAATATCTATCTATCCATCTATCTATCTATCCATCTATCTATCTATCATCTATCTATCTCAAGTACTAAAAAATGTAAACTCATACATTCATTATAAGTATGCAGAGAGAAATGTAGTCGTTGAGTCCGTAAATCTCTAGTCACACAGTGACTCTGACAAGCAATAGAACTTTGTTCTCTGTACTTACCTGAAGAATTAATCTTCCCAATATGATTTTCCATTTAATTTTTCCAACCAGTTTTTATTTGTTGTTGATCCTTATACCCAAGATTTAGAAAGGTAAAAAAAGCTACAATATTCTCAATAAGTTAAGTTGGCTTATTTTAATAGAAATGGTAGAAAATGCCATATCTAGGGCATTGTCTCACAATTTTATGAGCACTCAATCCAATTGAAAAGTCATAGTGCTTTTTCAGAAAACAAAATCTTCAAAATATTTTTCTGGCAATAAATTAAATTGACTTCGTGACTCAATGTTAACAATAATGCATCATACATTTTTTAAAACAACATTTTTTAAATTTAAAAATGACTGAGGCCGGGTGTGGTGGCTCATGCCTATAATCTCAGCACTTTGGGAGGCACAGGTGGATGGATCACCTGAGGTCAGGAGTTTGAGACCAACCTGGCCAACATGATGAAACCCCGTTTCATCTACTACTAAAAATACAAAAATATAAAAATTTAGCTGGGCGTGGTGGCAGGCACCTATAATCCCAGCTACTTGGGAGGCTGAGGCAGGAGAATCGCTTGAACCTGGGAGGCGGAGGTTTCAGTGAGCCGAGACGGTGCCACTGCACTCCAGCCAGGGCAACAAGAGTGAAACTACATCTCAAAATAAATAAATAAACAAATAAATAAATCAAATAACTGAAAATTGTTTTAAAGATAAACCTATTCACACTTTTTGCTAAATAGCAATTTCCAATTTTTTAATTCCTTAAATTATGAGCATAAAAATGATTTAAAAAGTAGAATTACTTAGGATTATTAAAATTGTAACATCTTGGCTTTACTTGTTTTATTAGAGCCAAGACATCTGCATGATTTAATTTTGTAACTTTGGAAAATTGCTATACTTTCTGCAGATATATAATTTGCAAATTTGATACAGATAAATGAAGAACATTGTTACTTTGAGTGTTTTTCAAAGCTTTGAACCTTATCAATAGAAAAACAGAGGAAAATAATCTGCTATTTTAGTTCATCAATCAATATCTCTGTTCTGATAAGATCCACAGTGTTTCCTTAAGGTGACTAAATTATTAAACTCCTGGACTATAGAAATTGAATGATTTCCCTACAATTGACTCAAATGATAACTTTAGTTTCTCCCTCATAATGTTTCCTCCTTCTCCCCACTCTCCATCTTTTCTCCTTGTCTTCTAGAATTCATCCTTCTTTTCCCCCTTCTCCTTATCTTCCTTTTCCTTTTGAAAATATTTTTGATAAGAAAAATGGCCACTTAGAACTCAAACACATATGAATATTTACTTATTAAAGGGAAAATCAATCTCATTCAACTGCATTCAAGTTTCTTCAGATTTCATGAGACCAAGGCAGAATTCATTTCTCAGGCATTTGTTGTGTAGTGAGGGGTCTACGTGAACACTTAGTGCAAATGACCTGGTGGGAAACCGGAAGACCTTATGTTAGAGCTCATCTACACTTCCATGTCACCAAGCCTTAGGATACAATTTAATGACAATATGCCAATACTGAGAAAATGATCGGATTTCAGTGATCTGAGTGTCTAGTATTAAACCATGAAGAAACATTGTACTGGGAACCAGGAGAACTAATCATCAAAATAATACAAATTATGTGTTTGACTTTAAACAAATATTTATTTCTCAGCTTTCAAGTGAGACGTATCCATAAAACCTCTGAATATTTATTTACAGAATAATAGGGATATAGTTGAAGACAGTTCTTTTAGTCATTTACAGTTATTTTACAATCTATAATATCAGATTTATTATGATCTTAGTTAATAAAATAATCCACCCTGAATCAAATATTCTAAATACTTGCAAATGAGTTTATAGTTCTAGATCAGCATACAGGGAACAAACTGCAAGACAAAATTCAGATATTGAGCCAGTTTTATCTCAACCTTTTTTGTAAGCCACAGGACTTCAGGGAAATAAAAACACAAAAATCTGTACTTCAAGTTAAATCAAAAATCGGTTAGCTTATTTTCCCCAAATGTTGTATGTCTTCTTAATAAAAAATTTCCTGATTGGGATAATGTCTCTCTTTTCACTTTAAAAACACTAAAGAAAATAAGTAGACCTAAGAGCATAGTACTATTTCCTAGGTGCAACAATTTTTATTTAATTTCTCATAACACTTTTTAAAAGAGCATATGTTTCTCCTAAACTCTTTCAAACATCTTTACATTTTTTTTTCAGCAGTTACAAAGCCCTGTTTAAAAGGACTTATTATTAAAAACAAAAGCAAAAACTCGAAAAAAAAATCCTCACTCCTGAAAGCCAAGAGGGAATCATAACAAGGTCACGACGAGCCTAAGCTCACGTCAAGGGAGTCTTCCTAAAGACACATCACCATAGCAACAGCACTGAGGAATGAATCAAACTGCACGTGTGGAAGTCCTCACACACAATATGATGGCAATTGGAGGTGGAGCCTTTTTTAAATGAGTTCGTAGATGTGGGGACCTTGTGATGGGATTAGTGTCCTTATAAGAAGAGACACTGAAGAACTAGTTTTCTCTCTCTGTCTAGTGAGGACACAGTGAGAAGATGACCATCTACAAGTCAGGAAGAAAGTCCTCACCAGACCTTGACCATGCTGCCACCCTTATTTTGGACTTTAAGACTCCAGAACTGTGATAAATAAATGTCTGTTGTTGAAACCACCTAGTCTATGGTATTTTGCATGGAGAAATTAGATTCGCACTGGTCAATACAGTAGCTACCAAACACCTGCAGCTATCAAGCACTTAAGATGTGGTTAAATAGTGATTTTCTGTGTAAGATATATGTTGGATTTTGAAGACAGTTTAAAAAAAGGCAAAATATTCCATTAGTAATTTTTAAAATTTTAATTATGTATTAAAATATGTACCAGTTTAAATACAATATATTACTAAAATTAATCACAACTACTTTTTCTTTTACTATGTAAAATGTGACTACAAAATTTACAATCCTCTATGTGGCTTGCATTTGTAGATCACATTATTTTTCTATTGGACAGCATTAATTTAGACTCTCATGTTCCTCTTAAAAGCCAAGTCCTGATTAAGGTAGTAAATTTAATGATCAGTCATATCTTGGTACTCATGAATTATCAAAATTTGAAACGCATTTTCTAAGGAGAAATCCTTAAAAGAGAACCAAGATATGTTGGGGATAATTTGCGACACGCGTTATTTACATGGGATCTTGAGAGACCCTCTGTGGTCCAGTTCAAATGTTATTCAAATAAGGATTGCAATAATTGATTCACAGCATGTTAGATATGGAGAAGTCTACCGAAATATTTTCAGATAAAAAATAAGGCTTTGGATATAATAATATATTGTTCTCTATTCAATTATTTTTCTCTTGCTTTCAATGTCTATTGCCATTTGTTTTCAGACATTCAAACTCATCTTTTATCTAATGGAAACTCAATACTCTACTCTGTTCTGACACATTTATCCTTGACTCTAAAAATGTTCAAACTAATGTTTAAACTTATGAATTCTTAGCAAAATAAAACCAATTATGACGAGTTTTTGTTACTCAACTCTCTTGTTTTAGAATAGTTAGTGAAAACATAGGTGCCATCCATGACCATCTATGCTGAACGCTCAGCATTGTAAAATGATTGGTTAGATTATATTTTAATATTAAAAAAAAGTAAATAGGTGCCCCATATTAGAACTAATAAAGTTGAATATATTGTTTTGTATTTTACAACCTGAAATGACATTTTACAACTTAAAGTAGATCAGTATAAATGAGACTGTAATTGCTTATATACTAACATAAATAGAGTTATAAATGGCTTTAGGGAAAAGAGCTATTAGGCTGTGACCCTAGATCCCTCACCTTTCAGTGTACCAATTTCATAAGGGTCATATGCTCACCGTAATCAAGGCAATTTTATCTTTATTGTCAGGATGATTAACTAAATTCTTTTTTAAAAAAAAACTTTTATTTTAGGTTCAGGGGTACATGTGCAGGTTTACAGTATAAGTAAATTGTGTGTCACAGATAATCTGTTTAGTGTACAGACTATTTCATCACCTAGGTAATAAAGAGATTACCCAACAGATAGTTTTTCCATCCTCACCCCCTACCACATGTAAGCCCTAGTGTCTGTTATTCCCTTCTTTGTGTTCGTATGTACTCAAAGTTTAACTTTTAATTACATGTGAGAACATGTGGTGTTTGGCTTTTTTGTTCCCGTGTTAGTTCACTTAGGATAAAGGCCTCCAGCTCCATCCATGTTGCTGGAAAGAAAATGTCCTTATTCTTTTTTATGGCTGTGTAGTATTCCATGGTGTATACATACCATGTTTTCTTTATCCAGTTTACTGTTGATAGACATTTAGGTTTTTTCCATAGCTTTGCTGTTGTGAATAGTGCTGCAGTGAAAATATGCATGGATGTGTCTTTATGGTAGTGTCTTGTATTCTTTGGGGGTATATACCCGATAATGGGATTGCTGGGTAAAGTCTGCATAATGCATTATTTTGACAATATGTGCTGGATTGTATATCACATTGCAAGTTCTCCTTTCACCTACACTGGGAACAGACAATGTTTTCCTGTTTTATTTTATTTAGAAACTGTCTTTTAGAGTGTACCATATTTTTATTCCTCTGGATTTTACTACTTTGTTGGAGAAGGCAAGAAATGAGAACTGAAGGCAGGTTTTCATCCAATGAGTCTAGAATAAAATATGGCATATTTACATGCCTGCTGCTGATACATTCAGCACCTTCTCACACTTTCACTGGCAGGAGAAGGAGGCAACCCAATGTATCACACTGCCACGTGGAACAGAAAAGGCCAAATGCAAAGCGAGTATCACCCAGAAGAGGGAATTTATTTTACCTGCTTCCTCTATGATAAATGAAAACTCTACATACTGATACCTGCAAATCATTCACCCACATCAAAAATCCTCGTTTGCAGGGCAGGGGTAGGGTGGCATTGATATTGTATTCAATTTTCTAAAATCCATGAAAGGACGAGCTTTAATAATTTTAAGTTAATTAGAGAAAACATGGTCTTCACCACTGACTTGTTCAAGAATCAGGCTTAAGTTGAGAGGTGTGCAGTGTTTCTCTCACCAAGAGCATTCATTTTGAATTAAAATTTGATTAAATTTGGATCAATGAAACGTAAGAAGTTTTCTTCTGGGCTTCTGAAATCTTTCCTCACTGGTAATTTTGAGGAAAACAAGAGGAGGCACTCTCTGTCATTTAGATGTGCCACCTGGGATTTCTTCAGCCGGTTTTGATGGTCTGAGGTTAAGACCAGAAAGACTGAGGTCTGAGATAGAAAAATGTGATTAAACGGAGCTTGAAACGTTCATTAATTAACTCAACTGTTAAGGTGACGCTACCCATAGATTTCCATTCATAGTCATCAATATTATATTTATTACATTTTCTTCTTGTGTAAAAGCAATTTTAATTGGAGTTTCAATTCACTACAGCAAAAAGCAGCCTAATAGCTCCAAGGTCTGAGGGAACTGTCAGAGTGTAGGGCCATGCAAGGTGACTTATGCAGCTGACCTTAAATATCAAGTAATTTATTTCACTGCCAGAAAGTGTATTGCTAGCTGTATTGCCTGGTCTGAACACGAATGCTACAGAAGGAGTGCAAGGTCACTGACAACCATCAAAACAAATAGAAGAGCAGTGAGAATGAAGCCATGGTGCTATCTTCATATTTATAGTGATCTTTTATTGCTGTTGACATAGTCATGCTACCAGAATCCTTTTTATTTGAGAGCAAGAAAGGTAACATGTGTTTTAGTAAATGAGACACAGCTATGCTTGGGTCTATTATTCTGTCTCCTGGGGCTCAAGAAGCTACTCAAGCTGTGCATTTGTGGTTTATCCCACCATCTGCTATTCAAATGTTTCCTATTAACCATGACCACCGGTGGTTTAACCTTTCAATATCTTTCAAACATTTCATTGACAGGCCAAAAAAAAAAAAAAAAAAAAAAAAAAAAAGTAACTGGGATGGATGCACAAAATCCATTTTGAGGCCTGTATTGTTCAGCTAATAGGTCTGTCATCAATTAAAGGAGGGCATAAGTTAGATATGTTGCATGGCCAGATACATTTTTCTGTTCTGAATCTATCTATCTACATTGCTAAAAGGGCATGAAATAGCTTCCACCGGTGGTATTTTATTACCAATGAGCTGTAAAATTTTAACAGCACAGCCAACATTGTCTGGTATCTACCTGTTAGGGAAGAAAGGGACAATGTGGAAGATTTAAAGCTTAACCAACAAGACATCCAGAAGTAGAAAATGAGTGCTTAGAGTGAGCCTTTGTTAGTTGGAACTAAAATCACAGCTGAAGAAAATGACTTTCCCTTCATAAAAATAGTTGCTCGACATATTTCAAACCCAAATGCTTATTTCTTCCTTCATAAGAGCATACATTTAATGTAAATTTGTTCCATGCTCTATACTTTAGCTGAGGAAAAGCAGCTATTGTGTTACAAATCAAATCCCTTTACACAATATCTTTCTTTCACTCATTTGTAGAAAATGCAAAGGATATCGGAGTTGTCAGAATAAAAAACTGTTTTTTCTTAACAACAACACTCAGGAGCAGAGTTAAGGGCTATAAAATAAACTTTTGAGGCTGAGAAGAGAAGCCCTAAATTGTTTGTCATCACTGTGTGAGAAAGATAAGACAGGTCAAGCCTGAACTGGGGTTATATTATTTATGTAATACATTGTACTTGTAAAGCATTGGTAACTATTACATGTATTTAGAACCGTATCAAATTCTCCAGCCCTGTTTCACATTCATGCTATAGAAAATAGCACCTTTTAAAGAATAGTCTATGAGAAAGCATGACTCTTGCTTCTCAACAAATGGTTAGATCCCAATTTAATTCTAACAAAATAGGGCATTTAAAGAGCACAGGTAGCTGATACGTTGTAGCCAGTGTTACTGTGGTTACCAAATCCTCTGAGATAAAAGCTTAATTTAACACATTTGGACCCAGGGGCTGAGGATTTGGGGAATAAGTATGACTTTCAGGTATAGACCACATGGGATGGGCTTGTCTAATCGCAGATGTGGGAAAAAACACATAATTGAAACTGCAAGAACTATTAGTAACTTGCTCATCTCTCACTTTACTTGAGTCCCTTCTCCTGTTCATTCCCCATTTGGATTATAGAGAAAGATTTTCTATAAATGGAAATCACATCATATCATTCCTCAACTTATAATCATTCAAATAGTTATTGTTAGTTAAAATAAAATATACTTTTCTTATGTTATCCTGCAAATCCTGTTATGATCTCTCTCTTATGCACCCTAAAAATCAGCTCATGTAATTGATTCCTTCTTCCCTCCCTTTTGCCCACTCTCTGTCACTGAAATCCAGAAGCACAGGTAGGTTTACAAATTACTTATAACATGATGAGCCACAAGTGGTTTTCAGTGTTATTGGCTCCCAATAATCCTCCCTGCAGCCCTCATGCACTGATCATTCTTTGCATGGTTGAATTTTTCTCACCAATTATTCTTTAAAACTTAAACAGACACCTCAGTGGGATTTCTCTGCCCTGCCTGACTAAAGCACCCTGTTGTGTTTTGTTCTATCTCCTAGTGTCCTTATGGCAGTTATCAAAATTTATAATTGTTCATTTTTGTTTGTTTTTAGTCAGTTTTTATCTTGATATGTAAGAACTTCAAAGAATATTTTTAAAAACATGAGAATGTAGAGAATTTAGAAGACAATTACTTTTCCTAAACTTCAAAAGTGTTATTGATTTTAATAGATTTTCATATATTACAAAGTCATTGATGTAATCTGTGAATTTTGTTATAATACATCTTACAGGTATAGTCTTATACTAAGGTGGCAATTCATAGCTAACACCATTGTAAGTATTCCTAAATTTATAAAATCTAAATTTCTTATGAAAGTGAATGATTATCTTAGATACACTGGAGAAACTTTTAAATTCATTTTCTTGGGTATGCAATAAATATAAGTAATTAGATAGGTGGAGTTTTTAAATAGTTTTGAAAGCTTAGAAACATATTGAAAATTTCATATAATACTTTTCTGAAATAAATTATGTGCATGGGGAGTGAAGGATTGAAGAATTATTCGGCATAATTCATAAATTAATTAACTAAGTCAATAATGGAGAGGATATCCTAGTCTTATTAAACAAAACTAGAAAAATGACAGAGCAAAGGTCACATAATAGCAAAGAAAGCTATTGGAGAGGACGTTTATCACTGATATAACTCTTTATACGAGTCAGCAGAGCCAGGAAAAAAACCAACTTTATATTCCTGGAAAGAGCTATGAATAAAATCACGTGAATGAGTTAATATAAAACTGGTAAGAACATGCTCAGTGATCTATTGTTATTGACAGTTAAGTGAATAGATAGAAGGGAAGCCAGGAGGCTAAAACTTATTAGGAAGTTTTATTAACATCTCCCCAGGGAATTAACAAAGCCTTTAGTAGTATCAAACCCAAATCAGTTAGTAGATTTTATTATTGGCTAAATATAATAAGATTAAACAGGTCAATCAAAAGAAATTAGTATTCTACCTCTGGTAATAGGGAAATATCTCCTACCAAACCAATCTTCCCAGATATGACTTGAGTATAGAACTACACACTCTACAAAGATTTTAAAAACAACTTTTTAAAGGCATAAGAAAATGACAAAAACAGGTGTAAACTTGAGAAAAGTTAATACTCAACTAAGAAAAAGGTGGGAAGTCATTTTTCAATTTTTATGGCTTCCTGCTTGAGGGAAGACCCAAAATTAGGTAGAAACTGATAGGCCTACTGTCTTCAAAAGTCAGAATGCAGACTTCAGGGTGAAGACAGTAGCTAGAACGTGACAGTAAACATCTGGCATAGGATAAATACATGGAGGAATACCTTCACATTTTGAAAACAAGCTCTGCCCAAATCTCTGCATGACCCCTCAATTATTCAGGTGTATAGCAGAATCTAAGGAGCCAAACTAAGAACAAAATATGTAAACAGAAGTTTTACCTGCTTCCCACCACAGAAGGGACTGAGACTGAAGTTTGAGTTCAGCTAAAGTGACTCCCTATTAAAACTTTAAAAATCAATCAATTAATCAAATCAGTACACTTCAAAAGAATATAATGGTATCTGAAATCTACCCAGTATATCATTCACAATATACAGAATGCATTCCAAAATTACCTGGCATGAAAAGAAATAGGAAGCTTCATTTCATATATACTCAAAACAAAGAGAAATAAATTAAGATTAACACTTACCTGATCCCAACTTATAATCAGCAGATGAAAATTTTAGAGCAGCAATATTTACTTTCAAGGACGTAAAGAAAAATATCCTCAAAAGAGAATAATGTGTAGAAAATAGAAACTAAGAAAAAATTGAAAGCTCTAGAGCTGAAAATCACAATATTTGAAACAACAACAAAAAATGTTTAAATGGGGTTACCACCTGGTTGGAAATGCACAGTAAAATGTCCATAAACTTGCAGATAGACCAATCAAAATCATCCAATCTGAAAAATAGACATTAAAAAGATTGGGAGAAAAAGTTGAAAAACAACTTAGAGTTAAAATCAAAGTTCCAGAAGAAGAAAAAAGATAATATGAGACAGAAAAAAAGGCAAACTGAATGGCTGAAAATTTCTTCAAATTGTTGAAAGACATGCATTCACAAATTAAATTTAGTGAGTCCAGTGTTAAAAATTACGAAACATGCACAAGCCTGTGAGTGTGCGCACGCACACATACACACACACACACACACAGATAGAAACAATGTAGGGAAGGTAACTGTTTAAAACCAGTGATAAGACAATTTTCAGAGTAGCTAAAGAAAACCAACAAACACATGAAATATAACAAAATGTTTATCCTTGACTTCTCCTTAGAAAAGATGGAGGCAAAAGACAGTGGGATTATATCATTAAAATACTACAAGAAAATCACCCCAGAATTCCACATACAGCTAAAGTATTCTTCACAAATACAGATAAATAAAAGCTCATGGTATTCAAGGAAAGTATTTAAGCAAATCAGTGGTAATCTTTTTTCTTTTAACAAATATTGCTGATAAAATTGAATATCCAATTTAATAACTAAAGCTCCAAACCTGTCTGTCATTAAAACAAAAATTTAATTCTAAATGGTTAAGTCTATCAATGTAAACGCCAAAATATGAAGCCAAAGAAACATTTGACAATTTCTTGAGATGTCTTCATAACACGGGGGTAAACAAATGTTTTCTTAGATAGGACATAGAAAGCAATAACTATAAAAGAAAAAGAAAATGTTGCTATGGAGTCAAACACTTCCTAAGCAGCAGTGACTGCTGCATCAGCTAGGTTAACTTGCCAGATTCCCACAGATTTGGTCCGTAGGGAAACAGTGAGCCCAAATGGATTTAGACAGTCTTACTCTCAGCAGAACAGGTGGCGTGAATTTCAGGTTCACATCAGTTCCTCATATAGCCAAGTTCCAGAGAGTTGTCATAGAGGTGGCTCCTGGTGAACAGAGTCTGTTTTGTAGATAAGGACCACTCTACCTCGGAATCCACTCAATCTTACAGAGAGGGGCTGGCAAACCTATCATTACGCCCTCTGGAGACAGCTACTAACTTTATTATCCCAGTCAGGAAACAAATCTTCCCCCTAATCTGAAAGAAGACATTTTCTTTATTACCTTGTAAAATTTATCTGGGGAGGGGAGGGAAACATTATTATTATTTTTTTACTCTCCTAGAATATGAAAAATGCTACATCCTGCATCAGAGTAGCTTTGAAACTTCACTGATGTTCAGAAATGCATGACCCATGGGGAAAAGTCTCCAAACAGTGGGTAAATTGGCCTTTTCAAAACTTTAAGATATAATCATCAGGTACCACGAAGGAGAAAATGAATAGCCAGTGCGAAAATATTCATAAAATACATATTTACAAAGCATTTATTTCTAAGATATGTAAGGAATTACAACAACTCAATAATAAAAGATTGATCACAGTATTTTTTGGGGGGTTGGGGACGGAGTCTCACTCTGTCACCAGGCTAGAGTGCAGGGATTGTGCATCTCAGCTCACTGCAACCTCTGCCTCCTGGGTTCAAGCAATTCTCCTGCCTCAGCCTCCCGAGTAGCTGGGATTACAGGTGCACACCACCATCCTCAGCTAATTTTTGTATTTTTAGTAGAGACGGGGTTTCAACATGTTGCCCAGGATGGTCTCCATCTCTTGACCTCATGTTCCGCCTGCCTTGGGCTCCCAAAGTGTTGGGATTACAGGCGTGAGGCACCGCACCTGTCCAACAACTGTATTTTTAAAAGTTGGCTATATAAAGGGCCCCCAAATATACTCAATTAATATTCATAGTAATATGTACATTAAAACCACAATGAAATATTATTACCTACCAGAATGGTTGCAGTGATAAAGACTTCAAGGATGTGAAGAAAAACCATCAAAGGATACTAGTAGGAGTGTAAAATGGTGCAACTATTTAGAAGATGACCCTGACAATTCCTTTTGAATTGAAATACACACTTACATACCAGCAATT
Source organism: Piliocolobus tephrosceles (assembly GCF_002776525.5). Lineage (NCBI taxonomy): Eukaryota > Metazoa > Chordata > Mammalia > Primates > Cercopithecidae > Piliocolobus > Piliocolobus tephrosceles. Next base: position 14,034,643 of record NC_045451.1, read on the forward strand.
CCACTTGTAGAAAGAGAAAGTTGTATACTTATTATACATGAATGTCTATAAGAGCTTTATTCATATTGCCAAACAACCCAGAATTTTGTGCATGTGTGTATTTGTGTGTTTGTGTGTGTCTTACCCTATTCTTTATATTAACCCAACTTTTTGCTTCAAAACTTCCCTATTTTTAGCAATTTTCCCCTTATTGGAGGATGCTGCACTAGTATTAAAATGGGATTATATAAATGGTGACTAGCATCACCAGGCACTCCTTAATTCATTAATGTTTATGATTCCACATATGCATACTAGGAGTCCCCAATCCCTGGGCCATGGACTGGCATTGGTCCATGGCCTGTTTGAAACTGGGCTACGCAGGAGGTGAGCAGCGAACCAGTATTGCTGCCTGTGCTCCGCCTACTGTCAGATTGGTGGTGACATTAGATTCTCGTAAGAGTATGAACCCTATTATGAACTGTGCATGTGAGGGTTCTAGGTTACATGCTCCCTATGAGAATCTAATGCCTGATGATCTGAAGAATAGTTTTACCCCAAAACCATCCCCCCAAACCCAGTCCATAGAAAAACTGTCTTTCCATTTATGCAGCCAACAGACATATGAAAAAATGATCATCATCACTGGTCATTAGAGAAATGCAAATGAAAACCACAATGAGATACCATCTCATCCCCGTTAGAACGGTGATCATTAAAAAGTCAGGAAACAACAGGTGCTAGAGAGGATGTGGACTAATAAGAATGCTTTTACACTGCTGGTGGGAGTGTAAATTAGTTCAACCATTGTGGAAGACAGTGTGGCGATTCCTCAAGGATCTAGAACTAGAAATACCATTTGACCAGTCATCCCATTACTGGGCATATACCCAAAGGTTTATAAATCATTCTATGATAAAGACACATGCACACCTATGTTTACTGCAGCACTGTTCACAATAGCAAAGATTTGGAACCAACCCAAATGGTATCAATGATAGACTGGATTAAGAAAATGTGGCACATATAGACCATGGAATACTATGCAGCCATAAAAGAGGATGAGTTCATGTCTTTTGCAGGTACATGGATGAAGCTGGAAAACAGCATTCTCAGCAAACTATCACCAGATCAGAAAACCAAACACCACATGTTCTCACTCATAAGTGGGAGCTGAACAATGAGAACACTTGGACACAGGAAGGGGAACATCACACACTGGGGCCTGTCGGGGGGTGGGGGGTTAGGGGAGGGATAGCATTAGGGGAAATACCTAATGTAGGTGATGGGTTGATGGGTGCAGCAAACAACCATGGCATGTGTATACCTATGTAACAAAACTGCAAATTCTGCACATGTATCCCAGAACTTAAAAGTATAATAATAATAATAAAGAAAAATTGTCTTCCATGAAAACCAGTCCCTAGTGCCAAAAAGATTGGGGGCCTCTGATGTATACATTTTGAGAATACACCCCTGGAGTTTGATATTTTTTCCCTAGGAGTGATTGAAAAACATACCCTGAAGCAAATGTATCTTCATGTATATCTTAGAAGGAGTGGTTATGTTTACAGAGGATAGATTTTTGAACATTAGACTTATTCAAACTTGCTCTGAAATAGTAGGCCAAAAAACCAGTTAAAACTGGCAATTAATTAATAAAAGAATGTTATTACTCAAAGTGAATTTGATGAAGAGTTTACTACTACCAATGTTTTAGATTTGGGGACAGCGATGTGCAGTTACATGGGTTCTGTCACGTGAATTGACCTGTGTTTTCATTAAATGATATTTTTTGAAGACTAAGCAGTATTTTCTGCATATTTGTTTGTCTCTCTATAAAAAAAAGAATATCTACAATAAAAACAGATTCAAAGTCCTAGACAAATTTCTTTTGGGAAAAAAAATGTAGATACTTATTCAGTTACTGATTAGTATTTGCCCTTGAGTACCACGTAAATTTCTATTTCCTGGTTCTCGGATTTTGTTTTGTTTTGTTTTGTTTTACATAGACAACAGATTGTATTTAGTCGTTGAGAATGTGTTGCCAGCTATGGAGTCTTCTGGCATTTCTGTAAAAGTGAGACAAAAGAAAGTCCCTAGATTCCACTTAAGTGACATTTGCAAAAAACAATGGCCACTACACCAACATAAACTACTATTTGGAAGACTGTCAGTAATTTCATAAAATTGGTTTCTTAGGTTATGCTCACCTAGAGGAGTTCCTGAGACAGGATCTGAATGCCCGTAGTTTATTTGATAGATATTCCAGAAGGCAAAAATGAGGGAGTAGGGAGAATGAAAAAGAGAAGGAAGAAAAGTCAATAAAGGGTACGCTCATTAGAACAGGCTACCACTGAGGTCAACTGGCCTTTAACTGGGAAGCTCTGAGTAACCTAGTGTAGCGGTGCCTTAAAATTTCCCATGAAATCATGGTCTTAATTGGTTGATGGCTGCTCTTGGGGAATGTAAAATCCCAGGAACTTCTGAGCTCTCCTGAGGGAAGACTGGAAGAGCTCCCGGGGAGGCTGAAGAAAACCTCCATGCAAAGATACACAGAGACTCAGGTCCTTGAGGGAGGAAGCCATCAGGGTAAATAAGAATGATCCCTCTCAGCTTCCGGAAACAGGGGCAGAGAGAACGCAAAAACTACAACTTAATTCAATTTCAAAGTACAAGTATATAAGCATATATATGCATATATACACACAAACACGTGTGTGTTGTGTCAGTATATACTATACAGATATGCATAGTAAAATGATATTTATATGAATACAAACATTGACACAATGCGATGTCCACCTCACAAATATTCATTAGCTTTTCTTCTAATTGTGGATATTTAGTAATCACAAGGTCTATGGATAAGAACTGAACAGAAACTTTCAGAGATTCCAGGGATTATCATTAATTTACCAGAGAGATTCAACTTCTGGGCACGGTGGCTCACTCCTGTAATCCCAATACTTTGGGAGGCCAAGGTGGGCAGATCATGAGGTCAGGAGATCGAGACCATCCTGGCTAACACGGTGCAACCCCGTCTCTACTAAAAATACAAAAAACTAGCCGGGCGTGGTGGCGGGCGCCTGTAGTCCCAGCTACTGGGGAGGCTGAGGCAGGAGAATGGCGTGAACCCAGGAGGTGGAGCTTGCTGTGAGACGAGATGGTGACTTTTCAAACTCTGAATTTTATTTTTTAGTCTTAAAACTTTAAACTACTCACATTAATTTCAGTGGACATCAATGTGTCTCTATAGTTTTTTTTTTTTTTTTTACTTTTTAATATTTTTAGGCAAACTGAGTTTTTATATCTGAAAATCTGAAGATCTGAACATGTGCTAAACTATTCAAAAGGCACACATGTTAGTACAAATAACTTGTACTCTAAAAGTGACATACATTAGATGTCAAACACCAAAGGAAATTATTTTAGTAACTGCAAAAAATAAGAAATGTGGATATTACATAACTCATTTTTTCTAGGAACTCTGATACTCTAAATGCACAAATACTTTTAGATTTATAATTTTATATTTAGTCAGTTGTAAAAAAATGTTTAAACTGTCCTCATGTTTTAGAGTACTTTCCCAATGGAATATTTTAAGAACAAAAATTCATCACTCCAAAACAAAGCTCATCTGGAAAAAAATTTGAAGATGAACAGAAGTGGCAAATTAAAGTGGCATATGTTATAACATTTTTTCGAGGATAATTATAGGACATATGGTGAAAGATATCCCTTTTTTTAAAATTAAATTTTTAAAAAATGAACGCTGTCAAATATATTCAAGTCTCATATGAATATCCATTATGTAACAAGTCACAGGAGGTCTGCTTTTGAAGATGTTACTATGAAGCATTTACGGGGGGAAAAAAAAAAGAGAAAGAAAGCATCATGCCCCTACGTAGATACAGTAAATCAAGTTCAGGTTGAGGCTTCTTAATATTATGAAATGACTGTACTCAGAATGGAAATACATTTCATAGATGATGAGAACCAGAGGAAATCTTAGAGGTCACTTAATCCAGTTATTTTCACCAGTTTCTACTCTTTTCAAGCTTCAGAAATCTTTGGATAAACTCCAGTATAAAAATCAGATCAAAGCCCTGTCTCCCCTCCCCACGTGAGGGCCCCCATATCACCACTCTGAACCCTTTAGAGCTCTGCAGAGAACAGATTGAAAATCAAATAACTTGTCTTGCTATAATTTTCCAGATGGCAAAACTAGTGTATCACAAAGACTAATTTATTTTTCATAGTTGGTAGCTTGATGTGTGTTGGAGATGGGTCTAGAAGTTAGGTCTCTTGATTAGTTCCTGTTTGCCTGGAACACCATGTCCCTGATTCCAAAAGAAGGACTGCTGCAGTTATAGCTAAACGCAACCCACATCAAGTAGATGTGAACATACTATGCAAATAAATTCCAATTGTCCTTTAACCTGGTGTTCTTTATGGACAGGGAGACTTCATGCAGAATAGGAAGATGTTTTCTGCATGGTACTAGACATCTCAGGGTGATCTCCCAGGCATATAGAAATCAAGACGATTTACCTTATTTCAGGAAAGTAAATTGGCTTCCCAAGTGCGTTCAAACAATATTCACAGTCTATAAAAGCTATCTAGAAACCTCTAGAAATGCTTTCTGCAAAACCTTTTATTTTGCCTTTTCATCACACTTTCTAAACACAGAGCAGAGTGATTGGGGTATAGCACCATAACCATTATTTGGTAGATTACTCTTCAGTACTACATTTTTTAGAAAACAGGGTTAAGGTTATGTTAAAAGGGAAAGATTTAATGTTAAAATCATGTGTCATCCTTTAGAAGAGAAGGAGCATATTAATGTTATCACTATTATGTTGCTATTAATATTTTAATATTATAAAATGTGAAGGTCATATTAACTATTCCCCTTGGAAAACAGCCGCAAATGTTTAAAATGATTATGAGATGCGCATGTCAAAAAATAGAGCAACTCCATCAGACTTTGAATTCTCAGTGCTATAGAATGTATTACTGTTTTACTGATTTCCATTTTACTTTAGACTCAGGGGGTACCTATGCAGGTTTGTTACAGGCTATATTGCATGGTGCTTAAGTTTGGGCTCTATTGATCCTGTAACCCAGATAGTGAACATAGTACCCAATAGGAAGTTTTTCAGCGCTTGCCCCTTTTCTCCCTCCCTCCTTTTGCAATCCCCAGTGTCTACTGTTCCTAGCTTTATGTCCATGTGAGGCCAAGATTTAGGTCTCACATATAAGTGACACTACTCGGAATTTGGTTTTCTGTTTCTGCATCAGTTCACTTAGGATAACAGCCTCCAAGTGAATCCATGCTGCCGCAGAGAGCAGAATTCTGTGTTTTTAAATGGTTGTGTTGTATTCCATGGTGTATATGTACCACATTTTCTTTATTCAATCCACCATTGGTGGACAGCTAGTTTGGTTTCCTGCTTCTGTTATTGTGAATAACACAGGCATTTATTTTAATATTAGTCTCAATTTTGCTATTTTTTTAAAAGAGAATTTTATTGAAAATCTTAGCTCAGAATTCAATTTTCAAAGGTGAAAATTTATATTTTATCAAAACAGTTATAATTTGGCTAAACACTTCTACCAAGTAATATCCTCTTTGTACCATAAATTAACATGAACAATGAAAATTTGTTTGTTAGAAATCATTATCATAATATTATAAGGTTGGTTATTTCCCTCAACTCAAACTTGTTTATATTGTATAATATATATAAGCTTTAGAAAAAAATAAATAAGAAGATGATAAGCTATTCATATATGACACTATTAACCTGTTATTAGGGTTGTTAAATTGTAGAAAATTTTCATATTATTATATAGACTTTTTATTTGAAGACACTTGTGCAAGAAGAAACACTGTTTTTGTTGTTTGACACTCAATAGATTAATTTTATCAAATTGGCCAGTATTTCTCTAAAAATTTGAATACATCATATAAATAATAAAGCAAAGAAGAATTATAGTTAATATTTAAATCCCCATAGGTGTTTACTTAAGAAGATACCACACATTGAGTATATACTTTCCTATACCTGAATTTCTTCAAATTACAATTATTATTACTCTGTACTCCCGTAATTATTACCACAATTGTTATTTTATGTTAGGTTGGTGCAAAAGTAATTGCAGTTTTTGCCATTAAAAGTACTCCCCAGACTAAGCTAGAGATATATTTATTTAAGTACCTTGACAGAGTTATCATTTGCTGCCATCCAAGTATTAACCAGGCCAAATTTGCTTAGCTTTTGAGATCAGACAAAATTGGGCATGTTCAGGGTGCTATGGCCATGGATTCTAGAGTTACAATCTTTTAACAAAGCCAAAAGTAAAACAGGAATACAGTCTCAGCCTGGGTTGGCCAATATGGCTTTTGTTTTGTTTTGTTTTCTGTCTGTAGATACTTTGCTATCATCTGTTTATGCCTTTTAAGAGATGGAAGGTAAAATGCGTGTTGTTATCGTTGTGAATATTAGCATGTGCTGACCAATCATTAAAAAGCTCTTTTTCTGGCTATTTTTTGGGACCACTGGTACCGTTTTATCCTCTTTTCCTTTTTTGCCTTCTATTTAAGAACAACTTGGTTTAATCATAGTTTTTGGTGTTTCTCTTTTGCAATTTCTTAAAGAGAAAATGGACAACAGTGAAAATAATCACATCTGCTTATAGACACTCTTCTTTCTTATTTCAACTGCATTTTGTGATTTTAAAAATCACAATGGCTTTTCTTTACTATAATTGTAATTTTGATTATGATTTCTTTTTAATTTGGCCAGTGGGAAATCCTGGCTCTTTTAGTTTTATGTTCCCCAAATTGCTGAAATTGTTTACTCCCTCATTATATTACAAACCAATAGCTATCACACCTGGCTAATTTTGTGTTTTTAATAAAGATGGGTTTCTCCATGTTGGTCAGGCTGGTCTCGAACTCCTGACCTCAGGTGATCCGCCCGCTTTGGCCTCCCAAAGTGCTGGGATTAAAGGTGTGAGCCACTGTGCCTGGCCCAGTCCTCTTTTATGATTATTTTATTTTTGTTACAAAATATAAAATATACTGCTAAGGACCTATCATTTCTTGTTACAGTATAGAACCTCATCTGTGTTTTAAAGACACAGGTTAGAAAATCGGTGGCAAATATGTTGGGCCACATTTAGTGAAGAAATTGAAACAATATTAATTTTAAGGTCAAATATTACTATAAGGGTTGATTATTCTTGATTTAATCATACAATGGCCAATTATTTACATCTACATATTTCTAGTTTAGTTTCTATGTAACCTATATGGGTATAATTTTATACTCATCAAAATTATAAGTGGAATTCCTTCTCTTGTAAACTGTAGTATATTCAGCATCCACATATGTGTAATCAATTTATTGACAGACATATATTTCTTCTTTCTCCTAGTATTGAAATAGACTGTTATGGTGTGAATATTTGTAGCCCCTGAAAGTGCATATGTTAAAGCCTAATCCCATATGTGATATTATTAAGGGTGGGGTCTTTGGGAGGAGATCATATCATGAGGATAGAGCTCTCAGGACTGGGATTAGAACCCTTATAAAAGAGGTCCAAGGGGCTCCTTGGCATTTTCCACTAAAAGAGGACACAAGAAGTTGCCATTTATGAGGAACTGACCCTCACCAGATACTGAATCTGCTGGCACCTTTACCTCAGACTTCCCAGCCTCCAGAACTGTGATTAATAAATGTTTGTTGTTTATAAGTCACTCAGTTTACAGTATTTTGTTATATTAGCCCACAAGGACTAAGGCATAGCTAATAAAAGCAAATTCTTATGTAGTGCTAAATAGGTACTCATCACTGTTTTAAGTACTTCAATAAGTTCTGTTAACTGCCTCAAAAAATACATGTATCCATTTTTTATTTCAAGAAACTAAAGCACCAACAGATTAATCCATTTCCCAAGTTCACACACGCATTAGAAATCCCAACTGGATCCAGGATTTGGACCCAGTGATCATGCCAGTAACTAATGTACTCCAGTAATTTCAACTATTGAACCAGAAACTTAATTTAAAACTCTGGGCTAACATTTTTATAATGGTTAAGCATTTGCAATTTATTTAATTACATACTATCAAACCAATTGGTGAAAAGGTAAAATAAAATTATCAATCATAGTTTTGTGAATTTTTTGTCATTTGACCACTTTTGCATTTAGTTTACAAGAAGTTTGCTGCCAGGTAGACATGCAATATTAGGTAGACAAAATCTCTCAAATATATAGGCAATCCTCAAATATTTATACAATTAAAAAAATTTTTCACATTTAATTTTCTTCTTATCCTCCTTTTAAAATGTATTACAAGTAATTATTAGCCCTTTTTATTTATATATTTAATTTTTTTACTATGACATATATCGGCTTAATTTCTGCCTCAAAAATGCAACCTGTTAATTGGTATTGCCAATATCCAATAAACAATAAGGGTGAAGGGTAAATTTGATGGAAACTTGGGTGTAGAAAGATCTTGCCACTTTTGAATATTAGATAAATTGGCTTCTCGTAAAACTGCCACCTCTCCTCCTAACCCATTATATTTTTGTCTATTTGTTTGTAATAAATTGCACAGTTCTCTGCGGGACTTACATTTTTCAGTAATCCCTGTTAAGAGTGATAGTTACATGGTGCTATAAAATACTATTTTATGGCTGGGCGCGGTGACTCACACATGTAATCCCAGCATTTTGGGAGGCCGAGGTAGGAGGATCACCTGAGGTCAGGAGTTCGAGACCAGCCTGGCCAACATGGTGAACCCCCATCTCTACTAAAAATGCAAAAAGTAGCCGGGCGTGGTGGTGGCCTCCTGTAATCCCAGCTACTCGGGAGGTTGAGGCAGGAGAGTCACTTGAACCCAGGAGGCGGAGATTGCAGTGAGCCAAGATCGTGCCATCGCACTCTAGCCTGGGTGACAAGAGAGAGACTTCATAAAAAAACAAAACAAAAAAAAAAACCTCAAAAAATTATTTTATTTCCGTAAAATATATCTAAAATAAATACCTTCGGAAGTTTAACATGCCATAATGAGATACACTGAAAGTGCATTTTTAGTGCTGAATTTTGAATATGCTCTCACATTCTAGATCTGAATTGAAAATATAAATAGCATCTCAAGAATTGTGTATTTCAAATTAGACTACTGCATTGCGTGTGTCTGAATGTTCTGCCCAAATCTTCACTTGCTGTGGCTTGATTAAATATATTTGTCCTTCATTTTGTCCTGGCCACCTTATATTCATTACTGCAAGCTTCTCAATATTTATTTAAATGTTCAAAAGTAAGTCTACCAGCTTCTATGTGTCTTGGCTTCTATAAAATGTATGTTTTTACCTTAGAAGTTGTAAATTTAATTTAAACTAAAAATGAAAACTCTTATATTAAATGAGAAAGAAAAACAAAAATCCTCTAAAGAATTTAGATTTTCTTACGCCAATGATGTTACCTAAATAAAGAAATCATTTAACAGAGTTTTTACTTCAAAATTATGGTATACTATAAATATGCAAAATCTTTCTTTGTGATATAAAATAAGCTTCTGAAATTCAGTAAGATAGAGTTTGATGGTGATAGATCAGGTTTAAAAAGTATGTTTTGATAGGAAGATAAAAATACTTGTTTAATTTCTATAAATCAGAAATTAATCAAATATGTCATTTTTCCCTCTAAAATATTTTGGGCTCATTCAATACATAATGACCGAAAGTCATTTACCTATATGATTTACCTGAAACATTTATAAAAATGATTAAATGTGTCAAGAAATCTCTTTAAATGAATCTTAAGGTTATGCCGTAGGTGGAGATTCCACAAAATCCTTGGTCCAGAACATTTAAGATCTGAGATTCATCATTTCATTCTTGTAGTTCTTACTTCATCACTGACAGCCGATGAAGAAACATGCTGTAAGACTAAGTTCTGCTGCAAATTGTTATTTATAGATGTTCTGCACAATACACAATATTCCAGAATATTTCCCATCTACTCTATTTCCAAACTGCAGGTCACAGATCAATAATGATTTGTGAAATCAATTTATAAAACAGACATAGAATAAAATATGATGATAAAATTTTGGAATTCATGCCATGAAGTAAGGATATATGTTGTTCGTGAATATTTTCAGTTGTGTGCATGTGTGTGTGTTTGTATGCATATTTGAATACTGAGTCTTTATTCCTAATATAATTATTAACATGAGTTGTGGCCAAAGTGCTCAAAAAATACAACTATCTTAACTGAAAATATACCTAATAAGCTAATTTTCTTAAAATTGGAGTTTAAAAAGTGGTAATTTACAAAACAGTGTGAGCTTTTCACCTTCATATTCTCCCTTATGCTTTTCTCTTCTTGCATTTTCTTTTACTTCCTGTTTTTGCCCTTCACAGAAGTACTCTATGTTTTGCTTCCTAATAGTTATCTGAACACTTCATTATTTCTTGTTTTAAGTATGCATGTGCCAAGTCTGCACAAGTCTCTCTGACTTGGCACATGCATACCTAAAAGAAATAATGTAGTTAAATATCGGAAATACAAGGAGCAATACAAGATAACGTTCAGCCTTAAGAACTTGAGAATTTACCGGAAAAAAATAGAAAAGTAAATAGAAAATTATTTCTTAACTGGTGGTATCATTAGAACTCATTGGAGCTGAGAACAAATGAAAAATAATTGATAGGAGTGCACTTTTTAAAATAATTTCAGAGTAAAGAGATTTATCTGGAACTAGAAAAATGATTCAATGACAGGCAAAAATGAAAACATGAGGTTACTGGAAACTTGATAAATAAGCGAAAAAAAAAAAACCCAAAAAACAATAATAGTGCCTGGGCTTTTAGTATCTAAGGTTTAAATGGCATTTGAATGGCCTGTCTGGTTCTGTGTTACCTGTCTCAGGGGAAATTCTTTCAGCTATGTTGATAATCTAGAAAACAGAAAATCTTATTCTTGCTGCATGATTTACACTGTGTGAGAAACAGTCTTTTGTACTATTTTGCCATTTCTCTCTGTTGGTGACTGAACTATAAAATCTTGTGACTACTTTTGTGATGCGAATTCAGCGATGTGCTAAATTTAGTTCTTCCTTTGGGAAAAAGTCTGTACAGTCCCTTAGGAATCCTAAAACTACCTAACATGTACAAGATGTCATTTTTTTCTACAAACTTTTTTTTTTTTTTTTAGTTCTTAACAATTCTTAGTGCACTCTGATTCATCTCTATAAATGATCAAACTTAAGAAAATATATTCTCACATGCTTCTCACCATATGCACTTCAGAACTCCATTTGCTTTTATAAATTCATCAAAAAATATCTCCAAAATAATGACAGAATTAAGCATAGTTCTTTCATTTTGCAAAATTTAAGGAACACCAACACTGTACCCTGGCACTGGGGATGCAGTGATAAAAACAATAACATAATCCTTGGCTTTGTAGAGTCTACTTTGTGGGGTTAGCAGTGTGGTTGGAGACAAATAAATATAGCATGGAGGCTGAGGGAGATAGGATTGTCAAAGGTCAGTTCTACTTTGGGCTGATGCAAATCTGTGGGAAGCATTATAAAGAACACTGGAAGAATAACAGGTTTGAGGACAAACAACATGAATTGGTGTTGGAATATTGAATTTGAGATGTGTTTAAAGCTTCTTAATGGAAATGTTATGTAGGCAATTGAACATATTGTGTGAAGCTAAGTTGGAAAGCCAGGACTGGAGATTAAAAACAAAAATAAAATATAACTCCTGGGTCTGCTGAAGCAGCATCACGTAAGATTTTCAAATGATAAAACTATGTAGTGGAAGAAGAAAAGGCCTTCAATGTGTGTTCTGAGAAGCTCCAACAGGCTCAAGAAAACTACAAAAACAAATTTTCACATGTATTTTAATTGAAAACACAAATGTACAACAGCCCTGAGCGTGCTAATGTAGCTGAATTTAGGGCTTATTGCTTACTAGCATGTCATTTCCCTGTATTATCGGTTTCTGGAGGACAGATGCTTATTTGGCCATGGGCTCCTTAAAATGAATGATAGGGTTTCAATATACAGGTTTTTGTGTTTTCTTTTGAATTGAATTGAGCAAGCACTTATTTTCATTTGACATCTAAAATATTCTCGAACACAATCTAAATGCTATTTTTTTTTGAGCCATTGATTCATTGGGAGAACTAGGTAAATGAATTGCTAATGCCCCAGTTTCACCATTTGTAGTGAAAAGCGTAAACAAAACATTAAACTTATTATTGATCAATTTATATTACAAATCATCATAATTAATAATAGATGATATTGTCAGGAACCTAATACAGAATGCTTCTTTCATCAACTCTTGAGTTGAGAACTGTGGTAGATGTAAAGAAGGCTGCAAATGTCCTTTCCTATCAAGAGTAAAGGATCTATGTCTCCTCTGCTGGTATTTGAAAGGATTTCTGGGACTACCTGGCCAAGAGCATACATTTGAACATATGCTCTGCCAATTTCTGAGTGCAGGCTTTAAGAAACAGATGGCTTCCACCTCCAGTCTTGGAGCACTTGCTCTTGGAATCCAGCCACCGTGCTTTGAGGAATACCAAGCACCACAGTGTGAGGAATCCCAAAGACACCCACGTGAAGAGGAACCAGCCAGCAATCCCAGCTGAGTTTCCAGGGCCAGTACCACATTACCGAAGATAGGAGTACGCCATTTTGCTAGTAGGTCCTCTAGGCTCAGTTGAATTACCCAAACTCGTGCTTTGCGGAGCTAGGTGGAGCTACCTTCACTGACTTCTGCTCAAATTGCAGATTCAGCAGCAAGATTCGTTGTTTAGTTTTACGTTTTCACTTTAAAAGTTTAAAACTTAGTCTAAGCATTAGTTTTAAGAATTAAATCTGGAAGTTATTTGTTACATAGCAATAGACACCTAGAAAGACAATAAGTTGAAATCAAAATAAAATCCTTATATTTACTAAAGCTGCATCAGAGAATACAAGGAATACAGAAATCAAAATAAAATCCTTATATTTACTAAAGCTGCGTCAGGGAATACAGAAATCAAAATAAAATCCTTATATTTATAAAGCTGCATCAGAGAATACGGTTTGGGTCTATGACCACGGGTTTCTTAATCACAATATTTCCTTAATGTCTAGACTTTGGAACAGTCTAAAGAAAAGTTTGCATTATCATGGCAGATATATACATCCAGAATTACTGACTCCTGGCAGTCCAGAAAATTGGAGGGAAGAAGCGAATAAATAACCCCTGTAAGAATCACTTCAAAGAGACACAGGGACAGATGAAAGCCTCTCCCGGAATCTCACAATTTATTGGAGTTGTGCTTACCGTAAAATAATCAAACTAGGAAACAATATTTTATATAACAGAATCACAGAAGAATATGCTTATTGTATCATAAGTAAATTCCTTATGTTAAACTTTCATAGCCTTAAATATATTCTACTAACAATAGGCATGATTTCGGTTTTACTTTACTTATTTTTTTGTCCATAATTATGTTTTATCAAAAACTTTTATCAAAAACCATAAACATGTTGTAGGCAATGGAAGTTGGGAATAGAGAATCAGTAAAAGGAAAAGCAGTGTGTGTGTGTGTGTTTTATATGTATGTAGTAAAATATTTGAAGATAAAATTTTACAAAGACCACATGTTTGAAATTAAACTTTTGAGTTAGTGATATGTGTTGAAGATTCTTCATTGGATACTTTTCATGTTTCTTCAGGAACTTAAACTAAAATTTGTTTCTATATAATGCTTCTGCACTTAACTATATCTTCTAACATATATAAGCAGGTATGCATATATATATAAAATATATATTTTACATCCGTCTTCATTTTCAGTGAGACTAATCTATAACTATGACTATCGTTCATTGCATATAAGGCAATGTATAAACTTCTTTCGCATAGGTTTACTATTTCTGTATTATTATGTAGCAATGTGCATTTTTGATATATTACCTCCCAAAAGAGATTTATAAAATATATGTTTTCCTTCACCACAATTATGTAAGAAATATTTTTCAAGAGGCACATTAAAGTAGTAATATTTAACAGAGGCTGACACATCCTTCATAATTACCTTTGTTCTATTACAGCACCTTACAAATTTAATTAATTAACACTATTGTAATGCCAAAATATGGAATAGAAAAATCACTGAGCACCAAAGAACTTCAGCTGCTGTCAGTTTTGTTATCCAAATCAATCAAATCACACACATTTATTCAAACATATGAACATTATCTCTTTTGGAAAATGTAAACTAAAATAGAACATGAGAAGAGAAGACATGAGCTCAACCCAGTGACCTCTCTTGAGTCATTTCACCTTGTTGAAACATAAATCTTAGCAAATGACAGCAAATCATATATATCAAGAGAAACAATTCATCTTTTATTAGAACTCAAAAAATTTAAAACAAAATAAATGAATTATGGTCAGTTACTGACAATGTTATATTTTTAGTGAAAGCTACCAGTTTCATTAAATTTCAGAGACAAATGCTTTGAAAGTATTTTTATGGTGTTTTCCATATCTACTATCCATGTTCAAGTATTAAATCTTGTATAGCATCCTAGTTAGAAAAAATGACCATAATGACAGCCTCTGCATAAATTAAACTGTATTTCTTTCAATATTTTTCTATTTTTCTTTTTCCATTTTACAGCTTACATTTAAGAAAGTAGGCTGATATCAGAATATCTATTCAGTGACTGAGAACTATTATAGTATGTCATAAGATCATTGCATTGATCTTTCTAACTTTATACTTTTATTTAACTGCCTCCTCAGAATTGAAATATTGACTGATCTTTATAATCCCTGATCCTTTAAGAAGAAAATAAAAGTGTTTAAATCCACGTTAACTTTGCTTTACATTAAAGGCATGTTAAAGAAATAGACTGGTCCCTCTGAAGTTTACCAATCGCTTGTCATTTTACAACATCTATAATCTCATTTTTAGGTTATGGAACATATTTTCCCCAAAATACAAAGTATGTTTCTAAGCTAGATCACAAAAGCTATTTAACACTAATGAAAACAAATTAACAATATGAATCTGGAATACTCTCTCTCGGGAATAGGAAAATGAAATGAGAGAGATAAAAAATAAGGTATATTGCTAGGGTTCTGTCAGAGTCTACTAGAATTTCTCAATCTGATACACATTCTCTCAGATGTGCTTATGGTTCAAAACATAGTTATGCTACATCTACCAAAACAAATAAAAAAAGAATTAACATTAATCCAAAAATCATTGAAAATTTCTAGAGCCCTCTGGGTTACTTGCATTTTAGGGACATTCATTAACTCAAATTGATCTTTTGTGAGTTGAATTTACAGAAGAATAAATTGCATTTAGTAGTTTAAAAGTCTGGATGCTTTGGTTTTATTTTTTCCTCCTGATTTTACCTAGTTTCTTTTTTTTTTTTTTTTTTTTTTTTTTTTTTGTGACGGGAGTCTCGCTCTGTCCCCCTGGTTGGATAGCTGGAGCGATCTCGGCTCACTGCAAGCTCCGCCTCCCGGGTTCCCGCCCTTCTCCTGCCTCAGCCTCCCGAGTAGCTGGGACTACAGGCGCCGCCACCTCGCCCGGCTAATTTTTTTGTATTTTTAGTAGAGACAGGGTTTCACCGTGTTAGCCAGGATGGTCTCGATTTCCTGACTTCGTGATCCACCTGCCTCCGCCTCCCAAAGTGCTGGGATTACAGGCGTGAGTCACCGCGCCTGGCTCCTAGTTTCTTACATTGTTTAGTTTTTAGGAAATAAAGCTAAATAAAACTCATGTGCTAAGTTTTTGTTTTTGTTTATTTTAAAGAGCTTTGATTGGAAACAGAATGAGCAAGACAAAGGAGATCAGGTGGGGTCAGAATACCCCCTTACCTCTCTCTTTCTCGTTCTCATTTGTTTTCTCTTTCTTCTCTCTCTCTCTTCTTTCTCCTTCTTCCCTTCCCTCTCTCATAGACACATGCTACACACACATGCAAACACATACATGCACGCAATGTATATGTGTGTGTTTCATAAGTCAGAGCTACCTGTACTCTGCAATTCTCAAAATGGTTAGTCTCAAGATGATTCTCTTCTCTGCACTCACAATAAGATTTAGTCCACTTCTGTGGTTTAAATACCACCATGTGCTGAAGATTCCCAGTTTTGTATTTAGAACCGTTTTGTTCTTTGAATTTCAGTCTTGTAGAGCTAATGGGCTGTTAAACATCTTGATACATAGATATATCATCACATCACAATTTTAATATGTCCAGAACAAATTATTGATTTTTCTCCCCACACATACTCATACCTCAGTGTTACCTAGCTATTCAGTTGCTTATTCTGAAAACATTAAAATCATCCTATATTTTTTTTTCTCTCACATACTAAACTAGTACATTAGTCAGTCCTATCAGTTGTACTTTCAAAATATTTCTGGAAACCAACCACTTACTGCCACCACCACACATCATCTCCAAACTACCGTGACCTCTCTTACAGAATCCAGAATGATACCTTTAAAACAGACATCTTTTTTTTCACCTTCCTCTCATAAAAAGTTATATTCCACACTCGTAACAAAGTCCTAAGACTTCTAATGGACATTAAGATCCTACATGTTCCAGCCCATGACTTTCTTGGACCTTGTTTTCTACCATTCTCTGTCTACTCATCCTCTTCTGGGCCTCTGGGTTGTTCTTTATATCAAGCATCCTCCAATTTCTAGGGATATAGAGTTATTTTTTCTTGAGCCCTGAATCATCTTCTCAGAAATTTTGGTGGTTTCTCTATCATAGCATTCAAGTGTTGCCTTTTCAGACAGAACTTCCCTGGCACCCTTCTGAAAGGACATTTGCATCTCTCATGTCAAAAAATATATAAATTTATTTTTGCTCCAACCAAAAAATATGCTCAAAGAGGACAGA
This sequence comes from Piliocolobus tephrosceles, assembly GCF_002776525.5. NCBI lineage: Eukaryota > Metazoa > Chordata > Mammalia > Primates > Cercopithecidae > Piliocolobus > Piliocolobus tephrosceles. Next base: position 14,051,600 of record NC_045451.1, read on the forward strand.
ATTTTTATTTTATTAACTGCTAAATGCTCAGTGTTGGCACATAGTAGGTGGTCAAAAATATTAGTTGAGTAAACCTCGTGAATTCTGTGGAATTCCATTACTTTTGCTACCATCACTATATTCCCTTGTTATGTCAGAAATATATATTTTAATAACTTAGTTATCTCTTTTATTTGTCCTCAAGGATGTGATCTATAAGATTGGAAGAGAGTGACCTGAAAAGAGGAGTTAACCAGTGCCAGGAAGGTAAGTTTCATGCATGACATCCCTCTATGGCTCTCCATCAAATTCATAGTTCTGAACACAAGGTGGGTGGTAAATAAATATTTGTTGCATTATGGATGCTGTCACAGTCCATTCATGTAACCTTACTTTATCTTTGCCACTAATACTACTAATGTTAATAAATATTATTCACCTTCCTTGACATCTGCTATGACAAAACTTACTAAATTTCCCTCTATTCGTTCCCTTCTCTTTATTTTAGTAAATAAACCTTCAAGTTTAGCTATGCATATGGCCATGCAGCTTGAATTTATATTTCTAAGTCTTCCTTACAGATGGTGTGGCCATGTGCCTAAATTTTGACCCAAGAGATTCAAAGGAAATCAATGTACTCACATTCTGAAACTTTAAAAAAAAGTATATTGCTTATCTTCTGGTATGCCCCCTTTTTTTTTCATGGACTGGATCATGGAATTAGTTGAGAGACTGGATATTTCTTTGCTCCTCTAGACCCACTTTCCCCTATTCAATTGTTCTGTGCTCTCAGAAACTGGCCGTTACGGACTCTCAGGTGCTCTGGCTTCCAATTGGTTCAGTCAGTGGAAGATTGGTACATTCAAAGAAGGATTTATTTTGATGGGTTCTCCTGCTTTCAGAGGCTGTGTTCTCTTGTTTAAGACCGTATCTCCAGGAGAACTGTGTCTAGTCCCGCAGCTGCAGCTATTCTTCTTGGATTTTTGGATTCCAAATATTTTTTCTCTCCTTTTTCCTTTTAAGTACTAGGCATGATAATGATTTTATTGTTTTGGGGTTCATTTAACTCTCTCTATATCTTTATAAACAGCTCCTTTATTAAACTCTTTTCATTTGTTCAGTTGAGTGCCTCCACCCCTGCTGAGGTCTTGATTGACAACAGTGCATAGTACTAAGAGTTGCGCCGCAAAACAGGCCATTAAGTAGGTTTGTGGGATAAGTTTGCTCACATGTCTGCAGTCCTCCTTGCTGAGAGAAAAAAGGACACAGATAGTCTGAGGCATCCAGTGCCATAATAATTGTTCAAATTATCATGCACAATCATAGGATTAAAAATGCAGATAGATGGAAAACCAAGCATCTCGAGATCATGTGTCCATGGCACTTAGTTGCTAAGGAGATCATAGTCAATATAAGGATTGTGGGATAAGCTGTTTGCTTCTGTTGACCCTAAAATGAATGTTGACTTTGTCAGTCTAACTCAATCTAGGATGCAAAGTCTGAAACCCTCTATGAGGAAGAGAGGCCTGAGGATCAGGCCCACAGTCGGATTTCAGGGGTTGCAGAATTACAGCGCCAATTAATGCTTATCCTCACCAGGTCTCTGTTGCTTAGATAAGGGAAGTGATGGAAACACACTGAAATCCTGAAATTGGGAAGGGGACACTTGAAACTGAGAAACTGAACCCTCAAATAACATAAAACTCCCTTACTGGTAGAAGCATTCTGGCCCCTCCCTGTTTGAGGAAACCTGAATTTACTACCTGAAATAATCTTTAAATTACTGTACTACGGTTTCCTTATAGAGGGATTCTCCCCAAAACCTACCCTGACAAATCATCATTTTTCTCCAAGCTCATGAGTTAGTGCCAAGCCTATTGCCAATACAAAAGTACAAGACCTGGCAGAAAATAGCCAATATACTGAAAGCATTGCATAACTTTGTCACTTTTGATCAACATAAACCTGACAGTTGTAAAATTGTATTCAGAAAGTGTTAGAGAAGACATACAAAACAGAAGATACTATCATCCTGAATTTATTAACATTGGTGCACTTCCTCAGGTTTCTAGGTTTAAAGTGTTGGCTTCGGCCCTGGGGAGTGGCATTTGCCTTCCATGAGGATACTAACTGGCCTAAATTCAATGAAGATGAAATATCAGTACTGTCCTGTCGTATACTAGATGAAAGTGTACACTAGATCATGCATGAGAACATCGTGGTGTATCTATTATGTACAAACTAAGATGGTCTTAAGCCACAGCCAATGGGAGGGCCAGAAGGGCATTCTGGTCATCAAGGCTGGCAGTAAAAAATGGCTTGGTGATGGGGACAATGGTATCTTTTAAAAATTCAGGGGTGACTGTCTACTGTAGGCTGGAGATGAAAATGGGGAATATCACAATTAGTTTAGGTTATTCATCTGAATGAGAAGAGTGGAAAGAAGAGGTAAATAAAGAAGGTTAAGGCCTTTTAATAGCACTGAAAATCAGACACAAGGTGGATTACAGGGTTAGAGTGGTAACAGTTAGCAACAGGGTGACATGATATTCAAAGCATTTGACCATTAAATTATTAATAACATCTAATTTGTCCCAAAGTTCTTAGAAATAAAATTGATAAGAAAACTACTAAAGTCTTTGACATAAGTTAGGGGATGTTTGTTTCTGAATGTTGAAATTATGTCTATCATGACAGGAAAGAAAAAGCTTAAGATACTGGAACTGTCTTCCACACCCACACCAGTCTAGGAAACCAAAAACAACATGACCTCTCTGAGGGAACTCCAGAGATTAGAATGTCCTTCAAAGTAATGAAAAATACAGAAATGTTTATTCCTCTAAAATCCTCACTTAATTGATTGGCTGGCTCCCAAACCAAATGCACCTAAAAAACAAAACAAAACAAAAAAACTATAACCCTGAGATCAGGAGTTCAAGACCAGTCTGGCCAACATGGCGAAACCCTGTTTCTATTACAAATACAGGAAAAAAAAAAAAAAAAAAAAAATCTGGGCATGGTGGTGGGTGCCTGGAATCCTGGCTACTCTGGAGGCTCATGCAGGAGAATCACTTGAGCCTGGAAAGCGGAGGTTGCAGTGAGCTGAGATTGCGCCATTGCACTCCAGCCTGAGTGACAAGAGCGAAATTCTGTCTCAAAAAAAGAAAAAGAAAAAAAAAAAAAAAGAAAAAGAAAAGAGAGAGAGAGAGAGACAAAAGACCTCTTTCTTTCCCACCAAGTAAGGATACAGCAAGAAGGGAACTGTCCGTAAACCAAGAAGATAGCTTTCACCAGAAAACAAATCAGCCTGCACCTTGATCTCAAACTTTCAGCCTTCAGAATTCTGCGAAATAAATGTTGGTTGTTTAAGCCACCAAGCCTTTTTATCATAGAAGCCTGGACTGATTCCCAGCACTTTGGGAGGGCAAGGCAGGTGGATGTCCTGAGGTCAGGAGTTCAAGACCAGCCTGACCAACACGGAGAAACCCCATCTCTACTAAAAATACAAAATTAGCCGGGTGTGGTGGCACATGTCTGTAATCCCAGCTACTCGGGAGACTGAGGCAGGAGAATCGCTTGAACCCGGGAAGCGGAGGTTGTGGTGAGCCGAGATAGCACCATTGCACTCCAGCCTGGGCAACAAGAGCGAAACTCCATCTCAAAATAAAATAATACAACAATGCTCTTATGATAATTGTGCTGATGTTCATGAGGTAGGAAGCACCATAGATACCTTAGTAAGAAGCTTGCATTTCAAAGATGGCGGATAATTCTCATATATGGTCTTTAAAAATTTTCACCGTCACTATAGCACAACACTCAACATAGCTTCTATGTAAATATTTCTTTTTACAATAGAGAAAAGGAGGTACTGAACTCACCCCCATTGTATTAACTGTCCTTTCCTCATACCCTGCCACCCAGGAAAAACTCTTTTTAAAATGACAGATTTGCTTTCTGAAGTCTCAGGTGTAGGATAATCTTGTAGACAATACTTTGCAGGGTTTCCTTCTTTTCTATCCCAAATGGGGCCAAATGGGAGGTGGTCTCTCTCACTCTTTTTCCAAATAAAATACTGGGAGAACTTTTACCTTCTTTTATTAAGACCTTCATTCATATGTAGTTTTGTTCAATGGTAACCTGGGATTGGACCTTGGTCATTTTGGTCTTGTTAAGCTCATTCCTCAGAAGACCAGTGGTCTCTTTACTGCCTGTAGCAATGTCTGATCTCAATCACAAAAGGAAAATTGAGTTGTTGCAAAACGGGTGGGGGGCGGGGAGCAAGGAGAATGATGTGGAACAGAAAATTCACCAGGACATCTCTTCATTATGTCTTGTCCCATAGTTTTAATCCATGGAAAAACATGGCCAACCAACAACCACAAGGTAGTGATTCCATAAAGTTTTGGGTTGAACAATCCACTCAAGCCAAGGTACTTGGGTAAGGGAAACACGGAATGGGGAGGGGGGGCTGTTGAAGTTTTGTTTGCATTACATTAGCTCATTTTATATTTTCCTTTTTTTCCCCTTTACCTTACATAAGCAGTGCTGATATTAGCTGAAGTTCACTGTCAGATCAGAACGTGGCCAAATTGACATTGATCTGTGATTATGCAATAGCTGATGGGACTCAATATGTTGTCCATTTTGTGGATGTTTTTTCTTCAGGAAAAATGACTCCCTCCCCTCAAATGCTCCCTCTGGACAGCTCCTTTTGAACAGCCCTCTCCCACAGGTCCCATAAATGCTCCCTTTGCTTGTCCCTTCAGGCAAGTTGCTCTAGGCTCTCTGCTCTGGTCCCCTTCTCCTAGGTTTTACCAAATCATTTTTATTTCCTTTAACCCTGTGCCTGCTGCTGTAAACTGTCCTTTTCCAAATTCATTTAAAGTATATCGATGGATTCTTTCCTATGTTTCTCGCAGGGACCTTGATTGATGTATTTTGAGAGTCACCTTTTGAACACGCAGGCAATGTGATACTGGAGGTGGTAGCAAAGTAATAAGATAAAAGGAACTTGTGTCTGTCCCGGAATCACCTACTGAGCAGAGCTTCCTATGCTCCCTGGACCTCTTGCTCACTAGACTGTCATATGAAATAGAAATATGTAATCAACTGTTTGTGACACTGTATTTTTCAATATCTTTTTCATAACAGCTCAGCCTGTACTGTAATTAATATACCTACTGCGTGGCCAGCACTGAGCTAAGGAATGTACACAGAATTTCTTATTTAATCTTCATAAAATTCCAAAGAGGTTACCATTATTAATCACATTTATAAATGAGAAAATTGAGCTTCACAAGCCCTGAGTAATTTGCCCAAGTTCACAGAGATAACAAGTGACAGAGTTGGGAATTGAGCTAAAATCTATCTTATTCCAAGGTGTGCAATCTTTACGCTGTAGTGCACTGCTCCTTAAATGGATCTGCACTGCTTTTTCCAGGTTCCAGTCTCTTCAAACTCTGCAGAATTTACCTAAATTAGCACTTTTCTCTCACCCTTACCTAATCTGTGGGATGCTGTGATCAGAATGTTCTGTAAGCACAGGAGCTAAGAAATAATCATTAAACCTTACCCCACAATGAGTCCATCAATCTTTTGTGTAACACTGATCAAAATAGAAAGCAATAAAGTACTTTTTGTGCAGTATATTTAAGGGCGTCTTGAAATTGATGTGCTTCTCCATAAAGTAGAGAGTCAATAATGGTAAGACAAGCTGGGATTAGATAAAGACACTTATCAAGGATCTGCATCTTTTGCTTGAACAATTGTGAGGAAAAAACAGAGATTCTGTTAACTTTGGCAGAGGCTTTTAAGCTGCCAACAGGACCCTAATATTTGAAACGTTTGACAGGAGGAAAAAAAAAAAAAAGGATGCTGGCAAAATTATGTGCTTTACATTCCAAGGGCAACATTACAACAAGCTTTTAAACTAATACAAGCTTAGATCATTGAAATGTCTCTTAAACACAACATTATGGAGCTTCACCTCAATTTCCCATACTACTTTTCATCCTGTGATTTGACCTCATCTTTCCCATATTTGTTCACAAGTGTACTTGGAGAGTATTTCCAAATACTGAACATGTGACTGAAACTATTGAGAACATTGATATTGTGACATTTTCAGTGTTGGTAGAGCTCTTTATGTCAAATCTGGTGAGTAGAAATGCAAGCATGTGTGCAGTTATTTTCTTAGCAATTATATGAAAAGTAGAAATCTCAGAGCAGAAATAATTAACTGGATTCTATATTTTTTGCTATGTATGGTATCACACTGTAAGCTTTTGAGACATGTTTGGAGATAGGAATATGGCATATAGAATAGATGGCTCAGAGCTCTCACAAATTCAGAAAAACACCCAATTTGTAGTATTTTATCCCTCACCCCCCTCCCACCCTTTCCTCCTTGTTTCCAAAGTCCATTGTATCATTCTTATGCCTTTGCATTCTCATAACTTAGCTCCCACTTACGAGACAGAACATACGATGTTTGGTTTTCCATTCCTGAGTTACTCCACTTAGAATAATAGTCTCCAGTTTCATGCAGATTGCTGTAAATGCCATTAATTTGTTCATTTTTATGGCTCAGTAGTATTCCATTGTGTGTATATATTTATATCACAATTTCTTCATCCACCTGTCAATTGACGGGCTTTTCAGATGGTTCCATATTTTTGCAGTTGTGAATTGTGCTTCTGTAAGCATGCATGTGCAAGTAACTTTTATGTATAATGACTTCTTTTCCTCTACTAGATACCCAGTAGTGGGATTGTGGGATCAAATGGTAGTTTTACTTTTAGTTCTTTAAGAAATCTTTAATTTCTTTAAGAAATATCCACACTGTTGACCACAGTGATTGTACTAGTTTACATTCCCACTAGCAGTTTAGAAGTGTTCCATTTTCACCACATTGACACCAACATCTTTACTCAACATCACTAATGATCAGGGAAATGCAAATTAAAACTATGATGTGATGTCACCTTACTCCTGCAAGAATGCCAATAATCAAAAAATCAAAAACAAAACAGAGGAATTTTTTAAAAGAAGACAGTGCTCAGCCAGGGACTTCGGAATGTCATCCTATTTTGATTTGTTATATATTTTCAACAAATATATTTTTTGCCTCCTTTAGGGCAGATACTGAGATAAATATGGTTCAATTCTATTAGCAATTATAGTGAAAGTCTAAAATAAAAAACCACAGATATTTAGTGCATTTCCATGCATGGGTTGGGCATTTGGAAGTTCTTTGCAAAAAGTTATAATAATTTGATACACATGCAAGAAAAATATATGTATTTAGATAACCACATTGTTTTATAAAATAGTATTATAATAAAAAACTTTATTTGACTTTTTAATTGCATAAATTTATCATTATGCTCTAAACATATTTTGAAGTAAAATTTAGCAATTAAATAGACTGAGGTTTTGCTCTTTAGCAGTTGCGGACAGAGCACATGTAGGTATTTGCTTCAGAAGTATCACAGTGTTTCTTTCTAATGTCAAGACACTTTACAATATCATGTTTGAACTTTTATCTGTTACAGTTATCCTGTGAGAAAATTTTTATTAACTTTATTTTTCAGTTATGGAAGCAGTTTTAAACAGATCAGAGCTACATTCACTCAGCTAGGAAGTGGCAGAGCAGGGCCTCATACCAGGGCTCCCACTCCAAATACATTCCTCTGTCCTTTGAATCATGCCATGTGGGTTGTCAACTTCTTCCATTTACTGCTCCCCTGGTGTGTTTCCACATGCTACATCTGTGTAAATATCCTATTTCTTAGTTTTCTTTTTCGAATTTTATTATTTATACTCTGTATCAGCCACATACAGAATTTGTGTATGTTTGTTAGAGTCATATGCTGTGCATATGAAGAGTTTTAGAGAGAATGGTTGGTAGAAGTGTCATTCTTCTGGAATTAAATGAATGTCTTTTGTTGGTTGTAGTGATAGCACAAACACTCTCAGTGGAGAAAGATAACTATATATATGCTTCTCTCTCTTTCTCTCTCTCTCTCCCTCTCTCTCTCTCTGTCTCTCTCCCTCTCTCCCTCTCCCTCTCCCTGTCTCCCGCTCTCCATACACACACACACACACACACACACACACACACACACAGATACACACACACACACACACACACACACAGATACACACACACAGATACACACACACACACACACACACACACACAGATACACACATATACAGAGAGAGAGAGGGACAGAAAATATATTTAATATTACAATATAGTATATATAGTATCTATGTATTTCCCTATGTATATTCCCTATACATGTTACTATATATTACACATTCCATATTCTCTATGTTACTATATATATTACCATATAGAGAGTAATATGTGGTAACATTAATATATTAAATATATTTACTATTTAGAGATGTTATATATTTACTATTTATATATTTAAATATATAAATATATTAAATATATTTGCTATTACTACATAGTAATAGTTATTAAATATATTTACCATTACTATACAGTAACATAAATTATTATATTTACCATTACTATATAGTAACATTTATTATATTTGCTATTACTAATATATTTATTAATATGCTATACTATTTACTACATATAATATATCCTATACACTATATATACTATATACTATATGTAAATTACTATGTAGTAAATTATACAGTTAATGCTATACTACAGTAATTGTATAGTAAATTACTATGTAATAATATAGTATAGCAATATTTACTATTACTATATAGTTGTATATAGTAACGTATATAAATAATTTATAGAGAGTAATATACAGTTATATATAGAGAATATATATATGTGGAGGAAGATTTTTTAATAAAAAGGAGTTATTTATTGAGCATCTACTTTGTGCCAATTTGTCTATATATGCTATCTCAGTTAATTATGACAACATCTCTTGTGTTTGTATAAGTTCCTCCATTATATAAATGTCTTTAAAAACTCACGTGCGTGAATTACTTCCTTCATGTCACATAGTAAGTAGAACCAGGATTCAATTTTCTGTGTTTCCAGAACTTTTGCTCCTTGTGTTTCTTTTTGAATTATGCATAATATTTATACATACAAAAGAATATGAATGTTTAAAATATATAATGCATAATAACAAAACATATAACTGATCCTATCACATAAAGAAATAAAATATTACTAATATCTGTGCATTTAATGGTAAGTACATGGAATTAACTACTGTTCTAAATTTAGTGTTTTTCACTACATTGCTTTATCAAAAATCCTTTAAAAAGTTTTTATCACTTGTGTAAATACTATTAAGCAATACAATGTACTGCTTATGCTCTTTTTTGTAGATTTATTAAAATATTATTATAAATATAATTGTTTGCTGTGGATTGGATTATTGATCAACAAAGATCTGAGCTCCAAAGATCTATAGTGGTGTAAATACATTTTCAAACCACTGATTGTGGCCTTGGCCATGTGATGCACTTTAAACAATGGAGCATTAATAAACTTAAAGCAAGCAGGAAAGGAATTTGAATGTGTTAGTGTGGCTTCCATTAGCTCATGGACTATAATATTCGACCATGTCAAGAACATGCCCGGGTAGTTGCCATTGTTTCCATCTGGATCCCAGAACCAGAGCTGTTGCAGCAGACCCATACTTAACCTGCCTAACTGTAGCCATCATCAGAAAGTGCAGTGCTCAAAGAGCAGAGGCTCAGACAAGCCCAGACTTCATCACCCATATGGCAATCAATTTGAATACCTGAAAGCATCAGAGTAAACGATGTTATAAATCATCAGTTTAGGGGGTAGTTTGTTGCAAAGCAAAAATGTGGCATTAGCTGATTGCAATGGCTTCTCTTACTGATTTTTAAAATTTAATTTTATGTTTTTAAGATATATCCAGGTTGAGTTTTTGTGTGTTTTTATTTAAATTCATTTATTTTCATTACTATATATTTAATGGTATCTTAGTGACAAAGTTTTTCTAACACATTTCCCTCTCTGGTGGACTTTTTGGTTTCCTTTTTAATTTCATTTTAAGTTGAGGACACAGGTGCTTGCATTTAGGGCCTACTCAGATACTACAGCAAAGATTTCTCCTCTTGATCTCTTTATCTCAATAACATCTTTTAATCAATATTCACTCCTTTGTGAAGTTTTTGCACAAAAATTTGTTTATCCATTCCCTTGAAACATTTGTATTGTCTGCAGGTTTTAGATATTATCACTAAAGCTGCTACAAAAATATACGTAGAAGTCTAGTATGAATATATGCTTTTATTTTTCATGGGTAAATGCCTAAGAGTGCAAATATCTGAATCACATGGTCCGTGTATGTTTACCTTTTTAAGAAGCTGGCAAACTGTTTTCCAAAGTAGTTAAAAATTTTTACAACCCTCTGAGCAGTAGATAAGGTTTCCATCTTCTCCATATTGTCACTCACACCTGACATGGTCAGTCTTTTAAATTTTAGACCTTCAAATAAGTGTGGAGTAGTATCTCATTGTGCTGTAGGTCACAATGATGTCAAGCATTTTTTCAAGTTCTTTTCATTTTCTCTATATTTTCTTTGGGGAAGTGTCTATTAAAATACTTGTACATTATTTTTAATACATTTATTGAATGTTGTGATGATTTATATCTTCTGAATATGCCTTTCTTGAGATATGTGATTTTCAAATATTTTTAGTGTACTTTATCTGTTCATTATCTTAAGAGCGTCCTTCAAAGAGCAGAAGCTCTTAATTTTATGAAGTTCAATTTATTACGCTTTCTAAAATTTGCTTAAGTTACATTTTGTTCTTATCAATGAACATGTTCTATTTCTCCTCCTGTTATAGGTCTTCTTTAATTTTAATCAACACATTTTGTAGTTATCAATGTAAGGGTCTTTCACCGAAGATTAAGGTTTGAATATTAATGTGCTTTTTTTCATCTATTGATACAAATCTCATGTCTTTTCCATTGTAACTTATAAATACAGTAATGTGTCATAATATACTCTCTAATCTTCAATGAAACCAATAAGACTATTGTGTATTTATTTTATAATTGCTGTATTTGATATTTCACCTTCATGTGACTCCTGTTTTTCCCTCGTATCTTTTTTGGTTTTGGCATCAAGGTTTGGCCTCATGTAAAATTGTGTATAGTATTCCTTTTCTTAATGTTTTCTCTAAAAGATTTTGTTTCTGTCTTGTTTTTATATTAGAGTGATCTGTTCTTTGAAAGTTTATCAGACCACTGTTACAGAACAATTTTATTCTAGTGTTTTCTTTGAGTATACGGTTAGCGCAAGAGTAATAATTTTAACTCTCAAATCAATTTATTTAAAGATTCCAAGACAGCTTTTAAACTTCTTCCTGATACTGATTTTTAAGTTCAATTTGTTGGATATTTTCTAACATACTGGACTGCATTTGTTATATTATTCTATTAAATTTAGTATCTGCTAGATGTGTATATATGTCAAATTTTCATTCTAAATATCAATTATTTATACTTTATTTTCTCTCTTTGATAAGTCCTATTAATTATTAGAAGCTTCCTGTATATTTTTGGTCATTTCAAAGAATAAACTTTTGATTTAACTTTACTTTGTTGGATTTAATTTCATTTTATTTTTCTCTATTTTCTAATTTTAGGCTTTTAGTTCACTATCAGAAGTTTTCTTTCTCATATTCATATTTGAGGTAACGTACTTTTTCTTAGGTATCCATTAACTACTTTGCATCATTTTAATGTGTAGTATTTTCAATATTAGTTTATTTTTAGTATTGTACTTTTGTATTTTATTATTATTTCTTTTTTGACATTGGCTAGTCAGAATTGTTATTATATTTATTTTCATTATGTTTTTGCTATTGGCATCTGTTCGAACAGATTTGAGTCTGATAGTATTATTGTATTCATTGACACTACAAATATTCATTGAGTACCTACTGCACAGTAGGTACTTGTCTTTGTTCTTCAGTATCCTAGTGAAGAAACAGACAAAAATCATTTTCCTTCATAGAACTTATAGTCTCTTGATATTAATACTTCGTTAAAGCTTATTTTTATAGCCTAAAATATGTTCAGTTCTTATAGATGTTCTATATGTACTTAAAAAGAGGACACGTCATTATTTGTTGCTCAGGGCACTAATTCTTTATATAAATATTTCATTAACCAAACTTATGAGTATTTGTCAAGTCATCCACATTTGTACCACTTTTTTATATATCTAAAAGAAATAAGTTGAAATATTTTATTGTGATGATGTATCTAAAAATTTCTGCCTGAGGTTTTATCAATTTTAGTTTTATGTATTTTTCAGGGTACTTTATATCTTAATGTGTTTGTAATGTTGTAACTCTTAGATCAATCGAAAATTCAATACACACATGCAATTCTTAGCTGGTATTCACTTGTAAATCTTTCTCTTTCCATTGGTTTCCAGTACTATCCACTTTATTTGGGATTATTTCTTATAAACAAAGTACAAAAAATCTTTTAAAAATTAATCTGATGACTTATTTCTTTAAACTTATATTATTTACATTTATTGTGTTTAGTAACAAGTCTGAGCTTATATTTTACTATGCATATTTTACATTTTTCTTGCTGCTTTAAATTGACTTTTATTGCTTTCATTTTTTTTGTATGTGTTATTCCACTTTTTTTCCATTACTGACTTATGGTTTGGAAGTTATATAAACTTTTAATTTCTTAACATTGATTCTTCTGATTTTATCTCATATACTTAACAAAGTTTAATATACATCAATAAGAATGTTGAAAAATATGGGTCTCTTAAGCAATAGGTTCCTTAAAACGGTAAGTCAAGCCACACTTTTCCTGCTTTATACTCTCTTCTCCATCACTCATGTTCTACCATTTTTATGGCCCTATTATTTAGACACCGGCATTATTATTTTGCAATGATAAGGCTTTTTATCTTCACTCATAAGTTTGGCAATTAATTTGATCACCCTTTCTTCTTATAATGCTGTTCCTATGGAGAATCAATTGTTGATTGTATTTCACAGTCTTATAGTTTCATTTCTTGCCATCAAGATTCTATGGTCATGTATCATTAGCCTCTCTATCAGTTATCTATTGCTACAAAAGAAACATTCTAAAACTTAGTGTATTAAAGCAACAAAATGGTTTACTGTGTCTTAAAATTTAAGAGATGTACTGGTTGTTGTTTCTGCCTCACAAAGTACCAGCTGGGGCTACTTATGTGACTGCATTCATGTAGGGGCTAAACGGGGATAAAAAATCCAAGAAGGCTTCTCTTATATCTGAGACCTTTGTGCTATTGAATAAGGTGACTATTCTTCTCTATGTGGCTTTTTTCTCCCCATGGTGTCTTTAATATCATCTCCTTTCTACGTGGCCTCTCTTGCCAACTGGAATTGACACAGGGTCACTTCTACCTCATTTTATTAATCATAACAGGACACAGAGTGGGCTTAGATTGAAGGGGAGGAGAAATAACTCTACATTTTTAACAAAAGGAGTGACATGTCCTATCCAAAAATCCTCATTTTTCCCCCCAAATAACCAGTTGCAAAACATCAAGACTGTACTAACAAAATATATGCTATATATAATGGCACTTTCTTTTTCCTTTCCTGTTAAATCATTACTACAAGGAAACCTGGTAAAAAATCATTGTAAAGATCAGATTTACAGGGAATTCTGGTTAAGGTCATTTTTTTGCCTGAATGTCCTTGGTGAGAAAGAATAAGTTAAAAACCACCTGTTAGCCTTATTCTTCCCACTATCATTATTCAGTGATTCATATGCGCCCAAATATGGCCAGTGATAACCCTACCAAGAGAGTTATTATTTTTATTTAGCACAGCTTCATTTATTTTGTTTTTTATTTAGACAATTATACATATTTTCCACTTTAAACAGTTTGAATATACCTCTAAAAATGATATATTGTAATTTGCTGATGATTTTGATCACATCTGCTTTCTATTTCATATATTGCATTCATATTAATTTTATATTCTCTATGAATTCTAATAACTAAGGTATTTAACATTATAAAGTTGTTTTGTTGTTTCTATGGGCTTTCATTCATGATGGCTGTCTCTCTTTTTGTTTTCATTAATTTTAAAATTTATTTGAATTATATTAACGGAAAACCTGAGAACCTGAATTGAGGGTAATTAATGTGTAAAAGTGATTGGATTTACATCTGTATCTCCTTGGGAGAAAATACCCTGAAACCACTTCAGCTATTTCTCAGATTCTAAGAATTAATCAGGGTTCCCAGGTCTGCCTCCCTCTCCTTGATGTACACCTTAGATGCAGTATGAATATCACAGAGCTAATTCATACGTACACTGAGGGACATCACAAATTTTATGTCAGCTTGGGAACTCTGTTTTTTGTTTGTTTTATTTTCTTAACTTTTATTTTTCTCCCTTTCTTTCCTTTTCTGTTAAAATTTTTATTCCTTTCTAAAAGCCTAGCAATGAATCAAAATATCATTTTATGCAAGGTCTATTCTGATTGAGCCTTCCATACTACTGTAAATGGAAATTCAATGCTTCTTCTACTAGAAGGAATTTCAAAAGGAGTATCAATTTGCCTGTTTTATATATTGGCTGTTGAGTAAGTTTTTGTTAAAGGTGTTCATAGCTAAAGAAAGAAAATAATTCTTGTTAATAACCACTACAGCAGATTTTCATGCATATAGACAAGGGATTCATAATGGAAAGATAGAAGAAAAGTGAATAACTTCCAATATAGTCTGCCAAATTTTCTTTCCTAAAACTAGTTATATTAAATTTCCACATTAATGATTTACTTTTTGAGCTTCTGAATTGCCTTTGATTTCCTGTAGTCACAATTATGTTTGAGAAACTGTTCTCATTTCATTCCCAGTTTTTGTTGTTACCTTCATTAGTTGACAAGAACCGTATGGGACAGTGGGGTTTGTATAAGCTCTAGAGTTTCTATTCAATAGCTAGTGATTTTCTTTCACCATAATTTAAAAAGCAAGAAGATTCTACTTTTGAATTTTCTACCTTTCAAGAAGTTTTATTCTTCCCTCGGGGTTTAAGGAGCCATCTTTTAAACTTCAGAAGTCTCGACTTCAGTTCAAAGATTAAAAGGAATGATGGAATGTCAAAGGCTTCTCAAAGTAAACAACGTTCTTCCAACTGTGAAGAGACAGGCTTAATCCAGGATAAAATGACTATGGATGGAATAAACACCTTTATATTTATTAAAATTACAGAAATGTATTGGTTACTTGCTGGTTTATACCGTAGCCCTTTTAAAAGTGAAGCTATGTACTTCAACATTATTTAGTTTTTTAGCAGCATTGTATTATGTATACAAAGGCTTTACTTGGAGAGGGGTTTAGACGAACTGTCACTCTGTTGCCCAGAGTGCAGCGGCACAATCTAGGCTCACTGCAACCTTTACCACCGGGGTTCAAGCTATTCTCCTGCTTCAGTCTCCTGTGTAACTGAGACTACAGGTGCATGCCACCATACGCAGCTAATTTTTGTATTTTTAGTAGAATAGGGTTTCATCATCTTGGCCAGGCTTGTCTTGAACTCCTGACCTTGTGATCCACCTGCCTTGGTCTCCCAAAGTTCTGGGGTTACAGGCGTGATCCACCACACCCGGCCTTGTTCTTTTCTGTTTTAAAATACATCTAAAAAGTTTCCAGTATTTTCAGCATACATGTTTTTATCTCTGAAACAAATACCTCAATGGTATCAAACAGAAACAATGAATAATTGGCAATCTGAGTTAATTTTATTAAGAGAAAATAAAAATGTGCTATTTTCATTTCCTAAGGTGCTAGATATTTTTCTTGTTTCAAAGTATATACCTGTTAGACTTAGGGTCATCCCTGAAGGAATTCCAAATTGACATTTTTATTGCTACTGTTTTTGAAACAACCTATATTTTAAGAGCACTGGCATGAAAATCAAAAGACTTAATTATTAGTATTTTATAAATTTTTACAATAGACTTTTTTGCAGTTAATCCGAGAAAAACACTTTTTAAAAATATTTTCTCACAACAAAAATGTCATAAAGCTTAAACTTGAAAATATAATCATAATAGCAGGTACATTTACAAAAAAACTGTGGCAGATCATTTCATAATATAAATATTAAAATCCAATGGTTTTAGTGTGTTTCATTTAAATAAAGGACCTCTTCAGAATTATAACTTTTTATTCATTTTAAAACATGAAAGTTTTTTCTATATTTATTAGTGGAAAAAAATGAATGAATCATCCAAAATTATGTCTATAAGCCACAGAACAATTAGTTAACAGCTATATAGTCTTTGTGAATATTAACATACCCCTAATACACTCATTAACATTAATCATGACATATACCTTAAAAACTGTTTAATGATTTTTACCAAACATGTTGAGAATCTCATAGACGTCATACCACGTGTCTCTTGTTACATAACACATTATCCTAAAACAACAGTACTAATTACTTCACAATTTCCCTGGGTTAAGAGACTGTGCCTACCTTAACTGGGTCCTCTGGGACTCTTAGGAGACTACAATCAAAATGTCAGCTGGGATTGCAGTCATGTCAGGCCTTGATGGGGGTGGGATCTGATTCCAAGGTCATGCATATGAGTGTTGACAGGGTTCAGTTATTTGTATCCCATTGACCTCAGGGCCTCCATTCCTCACTGGCTATGGGCAAGAGGTCATCCACAGTCTCTTGACATGTGGGCTTCTCCACAGAGGTAGCTCATAACGTGATAGCTGGCTTGATCAGATCAGGTAAACAGAAGCAACAAAGAGTATGCAAGTGAGATGTATGTCACAATCTTTTTAACCTAATATTGGAAGTGGTGTCCCATCATTTTTGCCATATTCTGTTTACTAGAAACAGGACACAAGGTTTAACTCACTGTCAAGGGGAACAGATTACACAAAGATGTGAGAAGCTGGAGGCTGGCGTACATGGCAGTCATTTCAGAGGCTGCCTTCTGCACAGATGTTGGGATATTTGAACAGGTATTTTATAGGGTTGTAAATTTAAAATAACAACAGTGTCTACATAATAATACTGAACATTCTGAGAAAAATAAAAATTAGTTCAATAATAATTTACATGTAGCCAAATTAGCAGAATCATAACCTGATTAATTTTTAAATGATTATTTCTCCTTTTATTCTGGGGATCCTTTGTATCTAACTTCAAAGGTACTGATAGATGAATATTCAGCTAGGGAAGGATTGCTAACTTCTTGTTTGCAATAAAAGCTCTGTGATTACAAATTCTTCCAGTTGTGGGAACTTAGGAAGATATTCATGCAGTGTATGCCAATACACCTTGATAATGTTCACTTGGCAAATCTAGGACTATGTTTGTTTGTTTTCCCTAGAATATATATTGAGAACACAATTTTCAAACTGGCTCCCTTTATGTCAAAATACATGGAATAGAACTTCTTACTCAACTCCTAGGCTAGGAATCTTTGCTATAATAAATTTGAACTTATCCAGCTGAGATTGATTGGCTTTTTTATAATAGGTATTATATGTGAAGACATTAATTTTTATGTAAGCGAGTGATTTAGATAGATACAATAATCTATATATTTGCAGTCCGTATTCACCAATAACATTTTTGCTGTAATAGTGTTTTTTTCTTTTCAAATTCACTATTGACCTATAAGTGAAATAATGAACCCATCAAATAAGACATTTTATTATTTATGCATCTTGATCTTATTTCTTTTGCTAATGGTTTCTTAAATTAATTCCAAATCTATTTTATCCACATTTCTTCAATGATTTATACATTGATGTTGAATACATTTACCTTTTTAAATGTAAGTTATTACTCCAATTAGTTTAAACAAATTATTTGTGAAGGAGTCAGTGGGGCAAACACTACATTTAGAACTAAATAAATAGACCATTAAATAAAAAGTTCAGCTGGTGGATTATGATTTAAAATTCTTGCTTACCCAATGCTCCCAACCCTTCCCATCAGAATGGCCTGTTAGAAGATAGCAACAAGATTCATCAATCATGCTCTCAACAAAAAGGTTATGCACGTTATAAATTAGCAAGGTTGTTTTTTATTATGCTATTAAAGTACTTTATCTTGCCAATATAGTCCTGCAAAACTAAAGAAATACTTATATTCCATTCCCATTTTTCTTAGACCATACTTACCTAAAATGAAATGATTTTTAACAAACATGGATTAAATTATAAATTAATTAAAATATATTATGTTAAATTAAGAAATAAAATGAAGATATTACCACCATAGAAATGGTTTCAGTAGAATAATCATTTGACATTATAAAAATATATCCTCCTGATCCCTGACATGTTCATCCCAACGCATCTTAGTTTCTGACTTTGTATTTGTTGTTCTATAAGTTTCCTTTTCTGTACATATATATGGTACAAAAGTATTGCTTTGGTTTTCAATATGTGAAGTACATTTCAGTTGTAGTCAAAAATTATTAAGTTCCCACTAGGATCAGAAAACTGTATTATGAAGCTTGAAATCTTATTTACAAAGTTGGAAAAAAAATATTTTCTCTAGGAAGGTCATTTAGCTTTTAATTAAAAAGAGAAATAACTTATTTTTTATCCAGGTATGATATCTTGACTTTTATTTTATTAAAAATTATGGAACTGTGAGGCTGTACGATTGTATAATGAATAGAAAATTAAAATAGCACCTTTAGAAAAAAAAAAGGAGGAATGCTATTCATTGGTTGAATTTGAATTTCAGTGGATAGGTTTTCAATTAGTATATAACTTTTAAACTCTGCCATTTTCATAAAATGGCAATTTTTTAAAGAAAAATCATGACCAATATAAAACTTGAAGAATCATGTCTATTTTAAATTTTAATCTGAAATTATTTGAAGCAAGTAGTTTCTAGATAAAACTTCATGGCAATATCTGTTTGTTAATGGTCCTGGCATCATTAGTTAATGGCATAAACATAGAAATAGATGAAACAAAAGTGAAGTGTTGACAAATTCCTCCCAAACATAAAGACTCTCGTTAAATGAAGAAATATAAACAAAACTTTAAAAATCTTCCACATACAGACACAGAAACATACAACAAAATTTGAAAAAATGTACTTAGAATACCATATATGTAAGAAAGTAAACAAAGGATGCAATTATTGTCAATACACTTACAGATGTATATAAATGTGTACACCTTATTATGTTTATGTAAATATATGTAACTGTTCTTATGATAAAAAATATGTAAACTATGAGTAATAAAACAATAGCTTACTGTGAAATTCATATTTAACAATAGAAAAGGTCACTTGAGCCCTCTGCAGATAATAATTATGAAAACTGGCCAAATATGTCTTAAGGTATCGAAAAGAATAAATAAGGTAGAAAGATTATTCTTTAAAAAAACTGCAATTAGAAAGGGTAAGAGTTCTAATTTGAATCTGAATTTGAATTTTTCTAGACTAATTGTACTTCCATCTTCCCTTGGCTTTAGAGACAAAAACTAAAGCAAAAAAACACGATGTTAATTGTTCATTGTGCCCAAAAATATAACATTGAAGCAGATAGTTCAGTTAACAATAGAAAATTCTGGTAGCAATGGGGGAATACAGAATTTAGTAAGATTCAGGGTATAAACATTAAACTTGGCATATCATTGGCTGAATTTAAACCACACACATGCAGAAGAAACAATAGGGAGCTTGGTGAAGAGATAGGCAGAGGCTGAAATATAATCTATTATTGAAAGGTAGACCTGTACTAGACAAGATTTATAATTTTTCTGCTTAACAGTGTGTTGCTTCATAGAAAGCCCAAATCTTACATGCTTGAATTGTCAGGAGAGAACAGCCCAAGGCCAGCTAAGCAGTTGGAAAGGGGTTAGACGTTCTTAGGAACAAAGAGAACAGAAAGAGGTAATCTACAAATTCCATAAATCTCACAAATTGAGGAAAGCATGCAATGTCTACTCTCTCTCTATATATATATATATGTACACACACATATATATATGTCATATATATAATTTTGTAGGTAATTAACTGGGTTCATGTTATTTGAATATTTTTATTTAATCAGTAAAATGTATCATTTTAAAGTATAATTTTGGAGGGGTATCTTATTCATTCTTTTCTATGCATTTATGAAAGAAGTAAATTCCTTCCATAGGACCTCAGTTTGTCAAATTGCCAGGAGTTTATTAATTCACTTAATTATTACTTACATCCAATAAATTCAGCTTCTTATGCAAGAAAGAAAATCTGTTAGAAGATGGGTTTTTTGCCCTCCTTATTACATTATTTCTCATTATCTTTGTCTTTCTATTCCCTGTAGATTCTGATCATATTTTTGTTCTTCTTCACTTCTTTGATCTTTTGAATCAGTTATATACCAGAAATAAAGCCTATAAAAGATGTGTACATTTTCACCTAGTGTCTGTGACATTGATACCAATTTCATTCAAGCATCTATAAACAAAACTACACATTTGCAAAAGGCAACTGGAAATTTTCGTTTAGCTTCAGCGAGCTCAAATAGCAAGTCTCATTACCATTTTCAGGGTTACTATACATGGATTTATAAACATCTCTATTCAATCATGGATTGAACTTCTGATATACAAAGTTGTTTTGATAAATTTTTCCTTTTAAAACTAAAACCATTATTTCATTTACTAGAATATTTTCAGGATGACAAACTGTTTATTTTTTGTATGTTTGATTAAAGGGACAACTTCTAATAATATTTAACTCTCAACACAAAAGCAAATACCAACCAAAAAATTATTTGATAATTATTGTGAATTTCAGGCAGACACAAGTAAACATGTTCTCTTCTCCTTTCTTCACTTCTTCCTTCCCATATTCTGCTTCCCTTTTTTCTTCTTCCCTTCCTTTTTCTTACTTCTTTTCTTTCTTAACTTTAACAAATAATCATTGATACTAGGTGTTGTGTTATGCGCTAAGGATGTATTTTTGTTATAAAATTGTGACTGGGAGTAGTTTAGCTTAATTTGGGTGATATATCTGTGCTGGGTTGGCAAGAAATAAATGCTATATGGTAAATATAAAACTCATTTTGCAGTATAGCAGAAGGCAAACCCAGAGCATTTGTAGAAATCAAAAGACTATTGAGCTATCTAAAACACATCTCAGTATAACTATACCATCTTGGTATAACTATACCCTGGATTGTGCAGTAGCTAGGATTTACTTACTTATTGATGGTTAATGTGTATCCTGAGTAACAACTGAGAAACCAGTAATTTTTGAGCATTACTATTGCCCTCAAGTAACTTACAGGCTACACACTGTAGTCATAAAAATGTATGGAACCAAGTCCTTTGCAACAACATGGATGGAGCTGGAAGCCATTATCTTAGTGAAATAACTCAGAAATAGAAACTCAAATATGTCATGTTCTCACTTATAAGTGGGAGCTAAACAATGAGCACACGTGTAAATAAAGATGGAAATAACAGACTAGCAATTCCAAAAGAGGGGAGATGGGAAGGGGAGTGAGGGTTGAAAAACGACCTATTTGGTACTATGTTTTAATCATTTGACTGATGGGTTCATTAGAAGCTCAAGGAATCATATCTGGTAATGTAACCTACTGCCTGTGGAGGCTTCCATCTGCAACCATTACCATTGCCCCACAGAGACTTAAAGACAAGAGGAATTCACCATGTTGATGCTGATGCAGTCTGCCGTGACATTCATGATGGAGTCGTTTGTCTCTGATCTAAGAATCTCATGTCTTCTAATAATATCATTAACATTGTTACAGAGTAATTTTGAGACTAGAAAGTAGAGTAAAATCATAGACCCTCATGTTTCTGAAATATCATAATGGACATCAGGAGGTAAGAAAAATGTTAATAAAAGTATCCCAAATCCAAATGCCAAAAAACACTTATTAAAACCCTGTAATAGTTAACATATAATAAATGTAGTTGACAAGTGTGTTCAGAGACAGAAGGAAAACCAGACTTTGGATCCCATCCTTCCTGCTGAATGGCGTGAGTGTGCGGCCAAGGCTGGTGGGGAGTGACTAGCCACAGCCAGCTTGTCTGTTCAAGCCTCCAGGGCTGAAACCTCAGGCTCGTTTTCAAGTCATCCTTCTCATAACATCACAGGACTCTAGAAGAAAAGAGAAGCAGTTTTTGTTGAAGTTTCAAAATACTAGTGTTTGAAAATATTTATTTTTGTTTTGACTAGGAAACACTACCCAATACCTGTAAAAAAGACCACACTGTAGAACAGAAGTTTTTCTAGAATATCTAGTTTGATAATCACTAAATATTTCAGTTTAGCTACCCATGAGAAAGTTTTTCCAGTTGCAATTAATGTGGAGGAAAAAGCAGTCTGTTCTAAAATCAAGGGTTCTGCTTAGGTAGACATGTAATGTAGAAAAAGAAGACATTTTCCAGGTTGACTGAAATGATGGAGCAAGATTAAAAAAATACAGAGATTCTGTTGACCTTGGAAAAATGTGTATTGAGAAGTAAATGTGATTGGCTTTTTTAATTTCAGAATTTGGTTTCATCCTAACTTACAAGGTGACCGTTATATGCTTCAGTATTCACTACATACTGCAATATTGGAATGATGGGTTTAGAACTAGATCTTGGTTGGGATTAACCTAACACTTAGGAACTGAAGAAACAACAAATGTTTTGACAGATAATGGCCCAGCAGAAGCTGCTGAAGAGGACTTGCTCTGAACAAACCAGACCTGATGGTTGTATTGAGAAGAAAAAAAAAAAAAGAGGAAGTGAGACTATGCTTAGTGCCAATTTAAAGGCTTTAATATATCTGTAGAATTAAAATACAATGGGGAATAATTATTGAAATGCTAAATGAGTCAGCAAATTACAGAATTTTACACAAATATGTAAATTTTAATTTTAATTTACATATGTTAATTTTTGTTTTGTTTTTGTTTTTTTTTTTTTAGATGGAGTTTCACTCTTTTTGCCCAGGCTGGAGTGCAATGGTGTGATCTCGGCTCACCGCAACCTCCGCCTCTGGGTTCAAGCGATTCTCCTGTCTCAGCCTCCCGAGTAGCTGGGATTATAGGCATGCGCCACCAAGCCTGGCTAATTTTCTTTTTCTTTTTCTTTTTTTTTTGGTAGAGATGGAGTTTCTCCATGTTGGCTGGGCTGATCTTGACCTGACCTCAGGTGATCCGCCCGCCTCGGCCTCCCAAGGTGCTGGGATTACAGGCATGAACCACCATGCCCAGCCTGATATTTTTGAAGACTTTGCATCATCAGTATAGTAAGGGGGAAAATGAAATTTTTAACTTTGGCCATATTACAGTGTTCCTTCTGTAAAACAATGAGATGGATGAAATGTCACAGGGTTTTTCTTTGAAACTAAAAGTAGCGAGGCTTTTGTATCATGGTAAAGAATACAAACTGCTGCTTCTTTAGTAACACAGTTACATTTATAATTGGATGTCATCACTGACAAACATCTCTGCCTGAGACCAGGATAAAGGATGGTGGAGATAAGGTCAGAAGCAGTTACCAGGCCCTGCCAGTGGAGCTCCTTGGATGTCCCTCCTAAAACTATGGATTGTCAGATATACATGCAATGAAAACAACACAGAAACCTCACCAGCACAGAGCTAGAAAATCAATGCAGGCCATTAGTTCTTACTTTTGCCCTGTAGAAAGTTTATTTTCCATGGAGAAAACACGTGGACGTAGTTAAGTACTGATGTCCTAGCCACCTTAACTGGCTCATCTTATCTCAGGGTGGGCCCTCGACCCTGGCTATTTGACTTCGGTTGGCTTGTGTGTTGCGCTTTGACCAATGGACTGTGGGAGATGGCGTGTACACCACATACAAATGGAAGCTTGATGTGTTTGCCATTTTTGAAAGCTCTGTTGGCCTTGCCTACTTCTCCTCCTGCCTCCATCCTAGCTTTTCCCTCTACCTTATGAGATTAACCACAGCCACCCACATCGCCCTGTAAAGGGAACAAGATGTAAATGTTTGTTTAGGCAAACCCTGAGAACAGAGGGCTGTTTATTGCTGCAGTAAGGTTCACCAGTCATGGCTTTTGCTGGATTTCTGTGTTGCTTTATATTTTTACTTCACTATTCTTGCAAAGTATACGTATTAGGAGCTTGAGAAAGAGAAAAAATATTAAAAGCACACTTTAAATTCCACACGAAATAAGGAGGAACAGACTTGAAGGCATTAAATCACTCAGAGCAAAATTACAATTGGCTAAACCCTTAAACACCTACCAAGGTAGAGATGGGCAGACATCATTGTACTCACTCTGCTGCAAGAAGAATGTTCCATGTAAGGCAGCCTATTCTCTCTGCCTATCTGATCCCTCTACCCTAACCAGGATAGGCCCTGAAAATTACTTCACATCTGGCATTAATCAAAACTTCCAAAAAGAGTTACTCTCATAAATACTTGTGCCCGGTATGTGTCGCTGTTTTCTGCCTCTCAATAATCTGTATCTCTGTCTTTAACTCTCTCTCTCACAGGCTCTATCCCTAACTCTATTTTCCTCTCTCTGTCTTTTCCTAACACTCTCTCCATTTCTCTATTTCTATAAGTCTATTTTTCTGTCCGTCTCTTCTCTATTTCTTTCCCTCTCTGTCTCTATCTCTAACTCTCTCTGTCTCAGTTGCTATCTCTAAGTCCATATACCCCTTAGTGTTCTTTGGGGATTAAGTAAATAACCACATATAAAGCAGTTTAACATAAGCAAGCACATGGCAAGCAGCATATTAATACTCTTTTAAAATGATTACTTTGGAAATGGTTCTGTCTCTTGAAAAAGCTACCTTTGCAAGTCTCAGAATCACCCATGCAGCTGGTACCAGGACAATTAATGCACTCAACACCTCTTATCATCACTTTGGGAATACATAAAGTTACCCATGGACAATCATGGTACAGATGCCAGATTTTATCTCAGGGAAGCATAGACTAGATTGCTCGGACTACATCTTGTCTACTAGAAAGTTGTATTTATAGTCTCTCCTGCTAAATTCACAAAGACGAAAATCTACATGGAGGTTTCCAGCCAATATCCCACTCTATGTAAAAGGAGATACAAGTGGCGGGAACATCCTATATTTTCTAAATGTTTTGCTAAATGTTTTCATGAGTCTACAGTAATCCCTGTATTCAGGGATTTAAGATCATAACTATGTTCTTATCGGAAGCACAAGGAACAGTTTTGTGTTGTCCTGTCTACATTGTGATCTAGATCACATTCCATATGGGTCTAATTAAAGACTGTGTCAAGTGCATTACTGGTTTAGAAATATATCCTTCTAAATGCTAATGTGGGTTCGGTGAGAAAGGTACTTTTGTACATTACTAATATGAGTAAATATGACTACAAACTTTGGAAAGTAGTTTGCCAAAATGAATCAAGTGTCTTAAATTATTCATACTGCATAAATTTCACTTCTATCAATAAGTTCTTTTTTTTTTTTTTTTTTGAGACAGAGTCTTGCTCTGTCACCCAGGCTGGAATGCAGGAATGCAGTGGGGTGATCTTGGCTCACTGCAAGCTCCGCCTCCCAGGTTCACGCCATTCTCCTGTCTCAGTCTCCCAAGTAGCTGGGACTACAGGCGCCCATCACCTCGCCCGGCTAATTTTTCATATTTTTAGTAGAGCTGGGGTTTCACTGTGTTAGCCAGGATGGTCTCAATCTCCTGACGTCATGATCCACCTGCCTCGGCCTCCCAAAGTGCTGGGATTACAGGCATGAGCCACCACACTGGGTGCTTCTGTCAATAAGTTCTAAGGAAATAACCAGAGAAATTGACAACAATGTTAATAATAAAATTATTTGTAAAAGCAAAACTGGGGGAAATTCAATGGTCAATAGAATCAGGGGTGACTACATTATAATGTAGACATACATGAAATATTTTGCAGACATAACTATACTTTAAAACGTTAATAACATGGGGAAATTATTTCAAGTAAAATAATGTTACTTGAAAAAAAAAGAACCACAACTAAACATATACCAAAAGTTAATTTATATTTAAAACAGTATATACAATTTATATGATAAGTTATCCAACACACAGAGAGGGAAGTATCTTGGAAATGCATGTTGCATACTAAAAATACTTATGTCTTTGTTTATGATTTCTGGATGTTTTTCTTCTTTCTATCCCTGTTTTTTTTCTAAATATCTGGGCATGTAGTTCATTTATCTTTAGAAAAAAGTAAAATTTTTGAACTTTGCTGTAGGTTGGGTATTCAAACTCTATAATAGTCTGTTGGACTACCATTCCACTAGTCATAATGTAATTTAAAATGAGATGAATCTGCAGTAATCATTCTAATTAAATCTATTTTGATTTCTAGCAATTATTTGTTCTGACTCTAAGTGCTCAGAAACAATTCACTTGAAACAGTTGACACTTTGACATACTTTAAACTCACTGCTCTATAGTTTGCAGAATCTCATTTCCAATAAAAACATATTTTTTTCTCTACTAACACTTAAGTGTTAGTATATTT
The DNA here is from genome assembly GCF_002776525.5 of Piliocolobus tephrosceles. Classification (NCBI taxonomy): domain Eukaryota; kingdom Metazoa; phylum Chordata; class Mammalia; order Primates; family Cercopithecidae; genus Piliocolobus; species Piliocolobus tephrosceles. The sequence continues at coordinate 14,078,121 of NC_045451.1, forward strand.
ATATATTTTCCTTATGTTTGTAAATGCTTATAATATAAACTTTGGTTTATTGTGGAGAGAGCATACCTTCTCCCTTTTTTTCTATCCAAATTGATATTGCTTCTCATTTAAAATGTTATCCAGGAGTTCTGTGTTTTACAATTCCCAGATTATATGATAGTCTTTTATCTTCCTTTTAAAATAGAAAACACCAACCCAAGAGTCCATCCTTAAAGAACCACAATCAGACACTATCTTTGTGAGGTATGGATGGGAGGTAGACTAGTTCAAGGCTCAGACAGGATGGGCAGCTGAGGAGGGCCGTTTGAGTCTTGAGGTCTTCACTCAGGGCTACCCCCAGTGTGAGAGGTGACTCTGAGATTAGCCCTTGGCTGGGTCACGTTTTGAACCTGTGGTTCCTCCAGAAATGAACACCTGGTAGTGTTTCGGGGTCGGGGGCGCCACTGTTGGGTTTCCATCACACAAGGGACATCCTTGAATATATTGCTCCATCTTTTGTTCTGTTGTATTTGGCTACCAATGACACAATCAGTTATTGCCTGTCCAGTGACTTCTCTGTTCTCTTGATACTCTCATGTTTGTTTCAAGTCTATTTCACATAAAAAGGCTTTTTAAAAAAATTCTCATGCTTTCCTGATATTTCAAGGCCCAGAGCTGCCATCTTCACTTTTTTTTTTTTTTTTTTTAATTCTTTGATGACAGTTTACTAAATTCCTTTTTTACAAAACTTTCCCCTGTTTCTGGGACAAAGAGAAAAGCAAAACAAGCAAACAACAAAAATCAAAGTTTCTTGCTTTTCTGGGTCATCACAGTTTGAATGTGAAAACAAGATTTTCAAATATTTTTTGTTGTGAATGAAATTCAAATGAATAATCATATTGACCTTCTGCTTTTTTTGTAAAGCAGAGGAAACTTCTAGGAGAACTCGGCAATTCATTTGAATTTCTTCCTCTCCTTTGCCTCAATCTTTGCCTCTAGTGGTCTACACGTAAGAGCTCCTACTGTCTTGTTCCTCCAAGTGATGTCTTCTCTTTGGAAAGGCCCTCAGGCTGCATAGTTGTTTTCTTTGCATGATTTCCTGCAGAGCTTGAGCACTTAGCAAACACTCTTGATGATGCCCCTCTGTGCCTTTAAATTTAATTTATGAATCATCTGTATACTAGAGACCTGCTGTTTTGTGTTAGCTATGCACATGGTATTTTCTGCTCTTCAGAGCCACAGTGCTGCACTGTCTTCCATAGCAACTTATGTATTACAGGAAAATTACCTCAATGAAACTTCAGTACCAGAGCAGAACTATAAAGGAGGTATCTGAAATAGCTGACATTTCATCCACTCAGTTCCTGAAATGGGAAGCTTTGTGTTTTCCATTACAAGTTTTTTTCCCTTTTTACTTCATATTTTATTTTATTGATGTATAATAATTGCAGGTATTTATAGGGTGCAGAGTGATAGTTTGATTCATGTATAATTAGCATATCCATCATCTCAAATAGTTACCATTTCTTTATGTTCAGAATATTTGAAATCCTCTCTTCTAGCTATTTGAAAATATAAATAAATCATGGCTCACTATCGTTACCCTATAGTGCCACAGAACACTAGCACTCATTCCTCCTGTCCAGCTGTAATTTTGTATCCATTAACCAACCTCTGCCTCCCTTCACCCATACCCTTTTCATCCTCTAGAATATTTTCTTAAACAAGATCAGTTCCTTAGTTTTTAGTGCATCTCTTTTCTTTTATCTTTTTTAAAATTTAACATATTGTTAATTATTATTTTTATGATTTATAAAATATGTAAAGGAATACAAGTAAAGACATTTATTTAAAGTTGCTTATACAACATTCTTTCGGTAAATTATACACAATAATCCTTAAAGCCACAGAATTTGCTTCAAAATTTATTTGTATTTTTGTTGGGTTATTTCTAGTCCATATTGCTTCCAATTGTATGAGATATCAAAAAATAACAGACGATAGAAAAATATTTCAGTAGATTGTTTTCCTTAGGTACTTTTAGCAACAGTAAATTTCTTCCTTAAAATAATATTAAACTGAAGTCTAGTATACCAGGTAGGAAAGTCAAAGAATGCTCTAATGAGAGCGAGGAAAACTATTTGGCGCTTACTACCCCCACTTCCTCATTTCCCCATACTTGCCACTGGAATGCCTAGAGATACTACCAAGAAACTCCGTAAGTCTGGAATAAGACAGTAGAAAATTAATATTTTAGAAAATTATATCTATATGGAACCCTGCAACCACCAACCACGGTAACCATATATAACTTCAGTAGCCACTGCTACTTCACATTTCAACATAAATTCCACCATTCTGCTTCTTGTGTGCCACCTGATAAAGATATATTTTTACTCCTTTCCCTGCTTTCGTTATTAATTCACTTCTACTGAAGTCCAAACCAATGAGGCAGTAGAAACCATGTAGTCAAAAGGTAGCCACTGCAAATTTATAATGTCGTCTTACAGGAAGCACTTGAGACAGTTTCTAGTGCTTATGGTTTGAATAATTGGACATTCTACCATCATTAAAGCTGTGAAAGTCAACACAAAAATTCTAATAACATGCCTTTGAAAAATAAATGTCAGTTGAGGAACAGGCAAACTTCAAGAAAGCTGCAGAAGGAAGAGATGCATTTCAATTTTTACAATCAATTAATTTGTACATTCTGTCCCACAACCATGGAGATAATAGGAAAAATCAGAATATCCATATTACTTAAATTGATTTTAGAATGAAACATGCATGTGAGAGACAGTTACCCAACTGAAATTGCAGAAAGAGAAATGTAATATTTAACTCTTATTACAAAACATTTAGGCTTTTGCTAGAATAACAATTTCATATATAATGAGTTTACTCTGTTAATAAAATAAGAGACATTGAAGACTTTTCATAAATATTATTTAAATTTATGTAACAATCCTTAGTATATTTCTCTATGTTAAACATTAATTTTAAAAAAGCTTTTTATAAATTGTTTTTAGAAGCTCCAATACGATATAAATACTATATAAAAGCTTTCAAAATTAGGAGAATATATATTTGACTATTTTGCATTTTATTAGAGAATTTCTCAGGTTTCTTTAACAATCATTTGTTCTTATTCAAAATATAATGCTTGTGATATAATCAGCTTGACTTTGAGAAGTCAAAAAACAAAATATTCTAAGGAATAACAGATATGATTTGATGACGCAAAGGTTTCCATCATCACCTTCACTGGAGTAAATTGGTCAAATATGAGTAAATTGACCAGATAGGTATAGATATAGATATAGACACATAAAAATATAGATGCTCCGGTACCTCGTACAAACAACTAATTTGAGAAGCTCCGGTGTTGTTTAAGCACAGGCGTTACTAAAGATTGCTGACATTTATTGTTTTAACTGTCCAGCATGCCCCAGCTGCATTTTAGAAAACTGCCCATACCCTCTTATTCCTGAAATTGCCAAACCCTCACAACTATTATGGGAGCTTCACAAAAAGATAGTAGGGCAGAAGCTTTTGCACATGTTTTGTTGGTTTACGTGTGGTCAGCTGACACAGTCTAAACCAATAACCATCCATCCCTAGGAATAGCTGAGAAACAGGCCTAATATGCCAGCTCAGCAGAATGCTCTGAGGATATATAATAAAGAGCTATTTATGTAACCATTTTTCTTCTTTCTAGGAACTGCAGACAGCAGTAAGTAATACATTTTAAAATGGAGTAAAATAGCAACACAAATTATAAATTATACAGATGGATAAAGAGCAGCATGGAGAGACAAAAAAAAAATCTTGACAGAATCTGAAGTTTGATTTCCGATCCCAATGGAATGTCTGTCCTTATTTTTCATAAGATATACCAATGCCTTTATTATAGGCTCACAGTTGATTCACTTTTATTTTATCTAATTCAAGTTGGATTTTTTGTTTAGTCCCTAAAATATGTTCATATTTAAACATTAGTTCTAAAAATTAGCAATGTTGCTGCTGAATATAGAATATATTATCTTTAAATAAGACAACCGTATTATTTCACAGAAGCACAATAAATGTTACCCATTTTCATTTGTTTAAATTTCAAATAAAACATTTATTTGAAGAAAAAGCATATTAATATATAAGCAAAATATAACATTTGAATGATACATGCTTGTCAACTTTTAATGTTGTAAATCAATGTTTACAACAGAATTTTACACAACAGTAAAAACTGGAAGCAATACAAATGTTCATAAATAAGAAAGACAATTAATGGTGTATAAATACAATGGATGTTAGTAACACTCCATAACAATGAATCGCAGCTATACACTCTAGGACAAATTTTAGCAAAATAAAATAGCAAAAAAAATTTAAAAGATTATATATAATATGATGCACATTTGAAAATGTCAAAACAACTAAAGCACAAAACTGTATTTTAGCAATAGATATTGGTAAAATGAATGCCAATGAAATTGTAGATAATGAAATGATAATCATGTCATTATCATGATTGGAGGAGGCAGTCAGGGAACAGATGGTTAGATATCAGTTAGTGAATATGCTACTTTATAGAGTGTTAGTAGAAAATATACTGAAAAAGAAGTTGAAAAAAAAGCAGGTAATATATGATGGGAATGTGTCAAAAGCTAACAACTGTTGTTAATCTAATTCAGTTTTTAAAAATCTACTGTTAGCTCAACCTTCCCCTTGACACACGCAAGTGATACAATATACAGCATGTTTGCGAGTTTAGGCAGAAAAATTGGATTAACACATATTTAGTAAATTTTAATCAAATATTGTGAAACATATTTGTTCAATTTTTTTAATGGAAATTTTCCTATAACCTGTATTTTATATTTTAAATACAATGTTTTAGAATTTATTTACTACAACATTTCAAATGATTCTAATACTGTGAAGTATAAGGCACATTTTATTTTCAAAGTTAAACTTGAGAAAGGCAAATGAAGGTCACAGATGAGATGAAATAAGGGTCATATAGTTACAATGCAAAGCAACACAATCAATAAGAGGGAGGTGTTTCTGCTTCTGCTTGTCTTCCTAGCTCAGTTATTCAGGTGTGTGTTCTGGAAAATATTATTTTTAGTTTACAGGACTGTAGAAGTCAAGATTTTACTCAGCATAGATTGAATTATACTGAACCTGAACCATGAATTGGTAATTTATGCACCTGAAACATGCTGGAAATTATGAGCAAGGTGACCTGATGCTATTTCTAAATAATCGGCCCTCTCACTTCCTAGGAAATTTCACCTTTATTACCTCAGCATGATACTTCCCACCTTATATAGCTCATCAGAGTGGGCCCACCAAGAATTTTGCTAGTAGTCTGCCTCACACATCCTAAAAAATGATTGTTATTAAGGAAAAAAATGAGAAATGTATTTTTCATATACCTGATTTCTATTATCATAAGAATGATCCTGACTGAACTACATTATTTCTTTTGATTGTGATTATGACTATAAATAGTATAATTTGGTGCCTTTGGCTCTCTAAGTGGAAACTGAGATTTTTTTTCAGGATACCGATTACCCTACACTGACATTGAAGCTTGATCAACATGATTGTGTGTTACTAAAGTGTATTCTAAGAGTTCTTTACAAATAGGATGATGTCCCATCTGAGAAGTAAATTTAAGGTCAGGACCTTTTTGTAATAATTTTTGTATTTTAGGAGGTTTCTTATTCCCTTTAAGCCTATTAACTATATGTTATCTTAGTTATCAGTAGTATTTTTGCTCAAATTAAAATTACCAATAGTTTGAACAAGATATATTCACAGTATTTCTGGGATAATGCCACTAGTTGTAATCAGCAAGAAAATATACAGATTATTGTTTTCAACCTACAGACAATCCCAGTAATTGCTCTTCAAGGAGACCCTCCTCCGTGCTGCCCATCATCAAATCTTTTTCCATCCAGTCATCCTCCATGTGCATTTAAATATCTCTTTTGTACACATACTCAAATTACTCAATCTTTCACTTTCCCTCACTTCCTATTTACTATTTCCTTTTTTTCCCTTACTTAGCCATGTTTATTCTTTATGATCAAGCTAAAATCTCACTTTCCATAAAGAATTACTTCATAACACTATTGCAAAATAATCTCTCTTTTGTGAACTCCTAAAAATCAGAACTTCAGCGACTCATGTGCATCTTTAAAACCTTATATTTTAGTTACTTAAACATTTGTCATGACAATCTTATTAGCCTGGAAATTCTTGGAGCAGGAGGCTGATATACTTTTCAACTTTTCATGATCCTTCCCTTCCCTAATAAAAATTAATAATAATGGTCTCTACTGTGTTCTTCTTTCTTTATCTCATGCCAAAGAGTCTTCTATGAGCTGCCTTTACAGTGCTGAATAAGACTAATGTGGCTTTTTATTTCATTGAACTTCTAGTAGTGACTCATGGTATTAGATATTTTATTAAAGAAACATTTATTAAGTTTATACATGAATTGCAGATTCTCTCAATTCAGTAGTAATGCTCAGATATTGATTTTTTATAATTGTGATCCAAATGAAAATATCACCTTCTGTTCCTATAACTTCAAAGTCTAAAAATATTATAAAGTAATATATGTGTAAAGTGATGATTAATTCTTCTATTTAAGAGTCCTTTTCATTGGACACAAAAAATATTCCTCAAAAATAATACTCTAGTTTCTAATTTGAATTTTCCATTACCTTGATTAATTGTTAAAGAAGTAGAATTTGTCAAAATGATAAGAAATTTCAGCTACTCATTTTGGCCACACAAAATCCCCCAGTTTTTAATCTGATTGGAATTATATGAAAAAGCAAACTTTTTAAAAACTAAATTGAAGGTGGTTTATGTTCATCAAACACTTTCTTAAACAAATAAACAACGCTTCAGTGTTTTAAAGGACAAATAAAACCCTAAGTCAGAAATTAATTTTTCTTTTTCCAGGAGAAATGGATTTCATAATTGCAGATATTTCTTCTTTGCTTTCTATGATTTTTGTTGCTAAGTCTCAGAAGCTGCAATTTTAAGAAAAGCATTTGAGATGTGTTTGTAACCTGAATGTGAGAAACTGGTTGTATTAGTTTGTTCTCATATTGTTAAAAATAAATACCTGAGACTGGGTAGTTTATAAAGAGAAGCAGCTTAATTGGCTTATGATTCTTTAGGCTGTACAGGAAGCATGGCAGCATCTGCTTCTGGGGAGGCATCAGAATCCTTACAACCATAGATGAAGGCAAAGAAGGAGTAGGCATATCATATGGCCAGAGCAGGAGGAAGAGAGAGTGAGGGGAGGTACCACATACTTTTAAATGACCAGGTCTCATGAGAACTCACTATCGTGAGGACAGTACCAAGGGCATGGTGCTAAGCCATTCAGGAGAAACTCACCCCCATGATCCAATCACATTTCACTATACCTCACCTCCAACACTGGGGATTACTTTTTTTTTTTTTTTTTTTGAGCTGGGGTCTTGCTCTTTTGCCAGGCTGTAGTGCAGTGGCATGATCTTGGCTCACTGCAACCTCCGCCTCCTATGTTCAAGTGATTCTCCTGCCTCAGACTCCTGAGTAGCTGGGACTACAGGCATGCACAACCACACCCAGCTAATTTTTGTATTTTTAGTAGAAACAGGATTTTACCATGTTGTTCAGGATGGTCTCAGGATTACATTTTAACCTAACGTTTGGGCAGAGACAACATCCAAACTATAACATTCCATCCCAGCACCTCCCATGTCTTTCTCACATTGAAAAATACAATTATGCCATCTCAATAGCCCCCAAAGTCTGAAATCATTGCAGCATTAACAGAAAAGTCCTAAATCTCCTTTGGAAATGTGTTGCTTTCACAAATGAATCTATAAAATCAAAGGAAATTATTTGTTTTCAAGTTATGATGGGGGCACCAGTGCTGATTGGGTAAACATTCTCATTCCAAAAGGGAGAAATTGGCTTAAAGAAACAGGGTACAGGCCCCATGCAAGCTTGAAACTGAGCAGAGCAGTTATTAAATCTTAAAGCTCCAAAGTAATCTCTTTAGACTCTACGTCCAACATCCAGGGCATACTGGTGCCAGAAGGGGGCTCCCAAGGCCTTGGGCAGGTTAGTTCTTTTGGCTTTACTGGGTTCATCCCCAAAGGCTGCTCTCATGGGCTTGCATTAAACGCCTGCAGCTTTTCCAGGTGTGGGGTACAAGCTGTCAGTGGTTCAACCATTCTGGGGTCTGGAGCATGGTGGCCCTCTTCCCATAGTTCCACTAGGCAGTGCCCCACTGAAGACTCTATGTACAGGCACCAATCCCACATTTCTTCTCTGTATTGCCCTACTAGAGGGTCTCCCTGAGGGGTCCACCCTAGCAGCAGGCTTCTGTCTAGACATCCAGGCTTTTCCATACATCCTTTGAAATCTAGGAGGAGGCTTCCAAGCCTCAACTTTTGGATTATATATGCCAACAGGCTTAACACCATGTGGAAACCACCAAGGATTGCCATTTGTGCCCTCCAGAGTGGCAGCCAGAGCAGTACTTGGGCCCCACTTAGCCATTGCTAGAGCTGGAGCAGATGAGATAGGAGGAGCTGTGTCATAAGGCTGCACAGAGCAGCAGGGTCCTGGACCTGGCTCACAAAATCATTCTTCCCTCCTAGGACTCTGGACCTATGGTGGGTGGGGCTGCTGTGAAGTTCCCTGCAATCCCTTGGAGACCTCTTCCTATTGTTTTGGTTGTCAGCAGTACTTGCCACATTTTTAGTTATGTAAATTTCTTCAGCCTGCTTGAATTCTTCCCCTGAAAATGAGCTTTTATTTTCTACCACATGGCCAGTCTGCAAATTTTCCAAACTATTACACTCTGCTTCCCTTTAAAATATAAGTTTCATCTTATTTATTTGGTCTCAAATCTGAGCATAGGTTGTTAGAAGCAGTCACACCACCTCTTAATCACTTTACTTCTTAGACATTTCTTCTGTCACATACCCTAATTATCAGTCTTAAATTCAAACCTCCACACACCCTTAGGGCATGAACACAATCCAGCCAAGTTCTTTGCAAAGGCAAAACACATGTGACTTTGCTTCAGTCCCCAGTAAGTTTATCATTTCCATTTGAGGCCTCCTCAGCCTGAACCTCCTTGTCCATATCACTATCAACATTTGGGTCACAACCATTTAAATAGCCTCTAAGATATTCCAAACTTTCCTTCATATTCCTTTCTTCTTCTGAGCACTCCAAACTCTTCCAACCTCTGCCTGTTACCCAGTACCAAAGTCATTTTCACATCTTCAGGTATCTTTATAGCAATACCTCACTCCTGGTAACAATTTTCTGTATTAGTTTGTTCTCACATTGCTACAGTTAAATACCTGAGACTGGATAATTTATAAAGAAAAGAGACTTAATTGGCTCATGGTTCTTCAGACTGTACAGGAAGTATGATGCTGGCATCTGCTTGGGTTTGCAGAAGCCTCAGAAAAATTACAATCATGGCAGAAGGCAAAGGGGGAGCAGAGCAGACAAATCATGGCCACAACAGCAGAGAGAGAGTGGGGAAGATGGTACACACTTTTAAACAACCAGATCTTGTGAGACCTCACTCACTATAGCGAGGGCAATACCAGGGATGTGGTACTAAGCCATTCAGGGGAAGCCTGCCCCCGTGATCCAACCACCTACCACCAGTCCCCACCTCCCAAGTCTGGGATTACATTTTGACAAGACATTTGAGTGGGGGCACGCATCCAAACTACATTTCTGGTCAAGCAAACACATGTAAAAAAAAGAAATCTGAGTGCAGAAGAAAATAGAAAAAGAAATTATTTTTAAACAATGTGAATATAAAAGTATTATTTAAGGTACATGTAATTATTTAAGGTACATGAATATAAATGAATATTTAAGGTACATGTAGAGTTATTCTTTCACATGCTTCTCAGCAATGGAATATAGTTTGAGAATTATAGCTTGCATAATTATATTTACTTTCTTCCTGATTATACTGCTATTGGTGAGCCAGAAACTTGTAAATTATTCAAATAAGCATAATTTTAACTTTCAAGATGTAAAGGGATTTGTTGGTGTTGAGATGTGCAAGATGAGGTCAGAATAATGCTGAATTTGAGGCACAGTGTTCATTTTTTTATTGACATTTTATTACCAACAGATGGATAGATTTCTCCTCCTTGGTTTCAGAAACCAAGTCATATGTAGTTCCCTTTTAAAAATTGTCATGCTTTTTAATACTAAGCACGTTCCCAAATGTAATATAAAAATACAAACTGTAAACTATATGGACAACCAAATATCACCCTCTTGAAGTAAAATTTCTGATACAAATATTGATAGATATTACTGATCTGATATGCCTTTAATTTGACTATAAATGAAATGCATAAGAAATGCACATTAAAGTTACATTGTCATATCATGTATATAGAATATGTATATAGACACAGGCACAATATATGCAGAAGAAAATATTTATCAATTAAATTATCATGCCAGCAGCAGTTGGATAAAGTAGTGCTTCCATTAAGTTGAATAATAGCAAACTGCATTTAATACATGATTGCACAAAACTCTATCAAAAATTATCTGGCAGATTTATTGGCTGGATGACATGTAAACAAAATAAATAATATAATGACAATAACATATTTATATAATATGCACATAATAAATAGTTTGGATAAGGTTGTCCCTTTTTTTGGTCTTATTCTAAAATAGTTTACAGTCATACCATGAGGAAACAAGCCATCAATTCAATAACATGTGAGAACATTATTTGCAAAAACTAAATGTGTTTAGAGAATTATATCCAACATGACCCATATTAAATCTGTGGCTACATGACCTTCTGTTATAATTATTTTATTTAACTGAAAAATAGATTTTATGATACTTAGCAACATTTTCTTTTTGTCTACATCAGTAAAAAACAAAAATAGAAATAACTGCAATATTGGCAAAAAATCATTTATGAGCTATCATGCTGTGTAAATTATTTCATCTCTGGGTCTCAGTTTTCTGATATGTAAAATGGGAATAATAATATCATTACTTCCTAGGACTTTGATTAATGAATATTACCTATAAAGTGCTTAGAAGAGTTTCTTGTCTACATAAAGAGATCAATAAATGTTAGGAGTATAATTTTGTATACACACTGTATGTTCATTCTCACACTGCTATAAGAACATAACTGAGACTGAGTAATTTTTAAAGAAAAGAGGTTTAATGGGCTCACTGTACCATATGGCTGGGGAGGCCTCACAATCATGGCAGAAGGCAAAGGAGGAGCAAAAGCATGTCTTACATGGTGGCAAGTAAGAGAGCAAGTGCAGGGGAACTGCCCTTTATAAAACCATCAGATCTCATAAGACTTTTTCACTATTACAATTAGAGTGCAGGAAAGACCTGTCCCCGTGATTCAATTACTTCTCACCAGGTCTCTTCCCTGACACGTGGAATCATGGGAGCTATAATTCAAGATGAGATTTGGGTGGGGTCACAGCCAAACCGTATCACACACAAAAAGGAAACTAAATGTATTCATATTAGAGTTTTTATTTAAGCACCTAATGCCTCAATCTGATCTCAGTGATACATAATTAAATTATTTTGTTGCTTACTCTGTTAAAGGAAAGCAATTTAGTTACCCTATAGGCATTTGTTTTCTTCATGTGTCACTAACATACATTATTGGACCTTAAGGACATATCTTACAGATGATGTGTTTTCACAACATGCTACTAAAAGACCAATATAGGCGGCTTTATATTCTCCAGTAATATCTTATGTATTGTAGACACAGCTTATTACATCCTTCACATTGAGATAAATGTAAAGCATTTAACTAATGATGTCAATTTATGTTGCTAGAATAAAATACTATTTGAAGTATTGTCAAATTTTAGTTATTAAAAGCCTATATTAGAGTTTGTCCAAAACAAAACTGAAACATTAGATCAAACATGTTACAAGAAACTTTTTTTAACTAGAGAAGGATTTTTTGCCTCAAAAAATGTTTTTACTAAATCATTTCTTTCAAATATTTCTGTTACTGTTTTTCTTTTTGAAAGTCTCACAGCTGGCCATCTGTTGCATCTCCAACAAGACTTTAATGTTGAGATTCCTCCATATATCTCAGTAGAATAAAAACCTTCACATGTGTCAGAAAACAAATTTTTATCTATATTTATTGTTGACACTCTTTAATTAATATTACATATTATATGATGCCACTACTTTAGATTCTGTTGTCATTAAAGAACCAAAGCAATAATCAAGAAAAAAACCTCTATCTTCTGGCCCCCCCAGTGACCAGACACATTTTCCTTTCTATTTTTATAGATATTTAAGTTTGACAACTACAACAAGAGTTAAAACATAGCATCTGCACAATCTCCTTGTGCTACTAATTGTGAATGTTTTCCACCAATTTCTAGGAAGAAAATCCCACATATAAATCTCCAGTCATTGGGACTTCACTCAAGCACCTGAAAGCATAATTACTGCTATCAAATAGAAACTACATGGAACTCAGTATGTTTAAAATCGAAGTCAAAGAGTTCTACATCCAGAATTTCAGTGTAAGGAGCTCTAAACACCCACTCCTTTGCAAAACAAGTCTAACTGGTAAAATTATTTTTCAATTGATCATTTAAAGTCTCTGGAAATTGTCCTAGGTTCATATAATAAATTGATAGACACTTCTCAAAAGAAGATGTATAAGCAGCCAGAAAACATATGAAAACATGCTCAACATCTCTATTTATCAGAGAGATACAAATCACAACCATTATTAGATGCTATGTGTATTAGTCTAGTCCATTCTCATGTTGTTAATAAAAACATGCCTGAGATTGAGTAATTTGTAAAGGAAAGAGGTTTAATTGACTTAACAGTTCAGCATGACTTGGGAAGCTTCAGGAAACTTACAATCATGGCCAAAGGAAAAGCAAACATGTCTTTCTTCACAGGGCAGCAGGAAGGAGAAGTATGAGAGCCGAGCGAAGGGGTAAGCCCCTCATAAAACCATCAGATCTCATGAGTACTCGCTCACTATCATGAGAGCAGCATGAACAGCACTAGGGTAACTGCCCCCAAGATTAAATTACCTTCCCTCGCATGACATGTGGGGATTATGGGAACTGCAATTCAAGATGACATTTGGGTGGAGACCTAGCCAAATCATATTACTATCTCACATCAGTCAAAATTTTTACTATTAAAAAGTCTAAAAATAACAGAGGTTGGTGAGATTGTGGAGAAACGTTCACAATTACAGACTGTTGGTAGGAACACAAATTAGTTCAGCTCCTACAGAAAGCAGTTTGGCGATTTGGAGCAGTTTCTCAAAGAATTAAAAATAGAATTACCAGTTGACCCAGCAATTTCATTACTGAGTGTATATCCAAGGGAAAAAAATCCTTCTACCAAAAAGACACATGCACTTGTATGTTTATCATAGCACTATTCACAGTAGCAAAGACTGGAATCACACTAGATGCCCATGAATGGTGGATTGGATAAAGAAAATGTGTTACCTGTACAGCATGGAAGCCTCTGCAGCCCTTAAAAAGAATGAAAAGAATGAAATTACGTTTTCCGTGATAACATAGATGCAGCTGGAGGCCACTATCTTAAGTGAACGAATGAAGAAACAGACAACCAGATATCACATATTCTCACTTATAAGTGAGAACTAAACAGTGGGTTCATACAGATACAAAGATGGAAACAATAGACACTGGGAATTCCAAAACTGGGGAAGGAAAGGGGGAGACAAAGATTGAAAACTTACCCATTAGTTACTAGGTTCACCAGTTGGGTGACTGGGTCATTAGGAGTCCAAACCTCAGTATCAGGCAATATATCCACGTAACAAACCTGCAAATGTATTCCAATAATCTAAGGTAAATTTTAAATAAAATAAGTATTAATGCAACAAAACCTACTAAGTCTCTGTAAAAATGGGAAAGGTCTCTTTGTAGCACTTGAGTCATGACTTATTCCTTTCCTACAATCTCACTTCAGCTCAATCTTAGCTCCACTCTAGAGAAGTGTGTACAAAAAGGCAGGACTCACTTGCCATTTAGCTCCCAATCAAAGAAGACAGTATCTTATCAGGAGGGTCTAAACAACAGCACTTCTCATTCCCTCCAGCTCTGAGTTGCAGACACCAAATTCCTGGTGAATGTAGCCAAATCAGTCAAAAATGTCGTGAACCACCCTGGCAACAGTAAAAGGGCATAGGCTCTGTACCAGGCAAGCAGGCCACAATTTTCTTGGGCACAGCTGGCCCATAGTGTAGTGGTTCTACATGGGAAAAATGAAGCCAAGACTAGCAATGCTTATCACCCTTTCTCAGCACTCAGATTACTGGCTCCAGGATTTTTCACAGGGAAAGAGGCAGTCAGTCAAAAGAACAGAGAAGTTCAAGGCCAAAAATCATCTAATGGAGAAATTTGGTAACAAGCAAATTAGAAAAGACTGGTAGTTCTTGGTAATTAAGAGCAACGAGTTACTACATTTTGAGTCTATTGAAACACTAATGATATTTGAATGTTGATTATTTTATCTTGCATTTTTATGAAATGTGTTGATATATTGAGGTTCTAATTTCATTTTTCTCAACATATTTTTTTATTTCCCTTTCTATTTCTTCATTGACCAATTGGTTTTTCAGCAGTGTGTTATTTAATTTTCATATTTTTTATTTTCCAATTTTTCTCTTGTTATTGATATTTAGATTCATATTACTGTGATCAGAAAAGTTACTTAATGTGATTTCATTTTTTTAAATTTGATAAAACTTGTTTTATGGCCTAACATATGATCTATCCTAAAGAATATCCTATGTGTGCTTGAAAAAAAAGTGCATTCTACTGTTGGATAGGATGTACTGTATATATCTGTGAGGTCCATTTGATCTATAGCACTGTTCAAGATTCATGTTTCTTAAATGATTTTCTCTCTGGATCACCAATCCATTGTGGAATGGGGGGAACTGATGCTCCTACTATATCATATTTTTGCCCGTCTCTCCTTTTAGTTCTGTCACTATTTGCTTTATAGACATAGGTGCTCTGACATTGCATGCATATAAATTTACAATTGCTATATTATCTCCTTGAATTCAACACTTTTTCATTATGTAATGACCTACTTTGTTTATTTTTGTAGTTTTTTGCTTAAAGTCTATTTTGTATGAGGTAAGAATAGCCACACCTGCTCACTTTTGTTTACCATTTGCATGCAATGTCTTTTTCCATTCCTTCATTTTTTTTTAGCCTATGTGTGTCTTTAAATTTGAAGTGAGTCTCTTCTAGGTAGCATATAGTAGCCAGTCTGTGCCTTCTGATTGCATAATTATATCCACTTATATTAATAGGTAAGGACTTATTTATGCCATTTGTTGTTTTCTGACTCTTTTGTAATTCCTTTGCTTAATCTCTTACTGTCTTCCTTTGTGATTAGATGATGTTTTGTATTGTTATCCTTTGATTTCTTCCTCTTTATCTTTAGTGTATTTATTATCTTTCGTGGCTATCATAAGGCTTATATAAAATATATTACAGTTATAACAATCTATTTCAAGATAACAACTTAATTTTGACCAATACAAAAACTCTGCACTTTAACTTCTCCTTTCCCCACATCAAATGTTAGTGAAATCGCAATTTATATTATTTATATATTGCATACCAATTAACAAATTACTGTTGCAATAGTTATTTTAACACTTTGTCTTTTAACTTTTACACTACAATTAAAAGTAAGTATGCAACACCATTATAGTGTTAGAATACTCTCAATTACATTCTTACATTTATGATGAGTTTTATACTCTCATGTGTATTCATTTTTACGTTTAGTGTCCTTTCATTTTCACTTGAAGAACTTCCTCTAGCATTTCTTGCAAGGCAGGTCTAGTGCTGATGAACTCTCACAGCTGTTTCTTTAGCAAAGTCTATCTTTCATTTCTAAAGGACAGTTTTGCTTGGTATAGTGTTGGTGATTGGCAGCATTTTACTTCTTTTTTTTTTCTTTTTCTGTTTTTTCCTAAGAGTTTGAATATATTATCCCATTCTCTGCTGCCTTGTAAGGTTTCTGCTGAGAAATATATGATAGCTTCTGGGTATTCCCTTATATATAATGAATTGCTTTTCTCTTTATTTTCCTCTCCAGGTATAAGAAGTTTTCTATTATTTCTTTAAATAAACTTTCTTTCCCTTTAAATTTCTCTGCTCCCTGTGGGACAATCATAATGCATATATTAACCTGCTTGAGAGTGTTCCTAAAACCCCTCAAAAATCTCATTTACAATAATATCAAAAAGAACAATACAAATAAATTTAACTAAAGAAATGAAAGGTTTGCACATTGAAAATTCTAAAAAATGAAATAAATTGAAGAAGATACAAATGCATGAAAACATGTCACATATTCATGTATTGGAACAATTAATATTGTTAATATTTACATATTATTCAAAGTATTATATTGATTCGTTGCATTCCCTATAAAAATGTAATGGCATTTTTCATGAAAATAGAAAAAAAACTAAAATTCATATGGAACCACAAAAAAAACCCTAATAGTGAAAAAAATGGAGAAAAAAAATAACAGTGCAGAAGTTATTACAATGTCTCTTTTCAAATTATACCGCAAAGCTATAGTAATCACAACAGTATGGTAGTGTCATTTAAAAAAAGACACGTAGGCCAATGTAACAGAATAGGATGCCTAGAAATCTCACATTTGTAGAAAACTGACCTTAAAACAAATAACCAAGGACTCACATAGGGAAATAACTGTCTTATCATTAAATGATGTTTGGAAACCTGGACATTCACATGCAGAAGAGTGAAACTGAACCTTTATGTCATATTATATGTAAAAAAAAAATAAATAAATAAAAATAGATTAAGTACTTAAACATAAGACCTGAAACTGTAGAACTCTAGAAGATAACATAGGGAAGAACCTTTTCAACATTAGTCCAGAAAATTGCTTTGTGAGTATGACCCCAAAACACACATAACAAAAGCCAAAAATAGGAAAATGGAATTACATGAAGTTAAAAAGCTTCTTTAAAAATCAAGAGAATGAAAGGACAACTTGCAGAATTACAGAAAAGGTTTACAAATTATACATCCGCTAAGTGGTTAATATCTGATGTGTATAAGGAACTCAACTGCTCAATAGCAAGAAAGCAAATAACCAGATTTTTTTAAAAGGTAAAAGGATCTAATTAAACGATTCCAAAAAAAGACATACAAATCACTAACAGAAATACGAAAAGTGGTCAACATCCGTAATCATCTGAGAAATGCAAATCAAAACAGTAATGAGATATCACTTCACACATGTTAGAATAGCTATTGTCAGAAAGACAAAAGGTAACAAGAGTTGGCAAGGGAACCCTTGTACGCTGGTAATGGGAATGTAAATTGGTAAAGCCTCATGGAAATGGTAGAAAGTTTCCTCAAAAATTAAAAACAGAGCTTTCATTATTATTCAGCAATCCCATTTCCAGGAATATATTGAAAGGAAATTAAATCAGTATATTAAAGAGATAACCACACTGCCATGTTTATGCAGCATTATTCAAAATAGCCATGATGTGGAAAAAATATCAATGAATAAGTGAATGAAGAAAATGTATGTCTGTATATGGAAATAAATATTATTTATCCTTTTAGAAGAAATAATTTCTTACATTTGTCACAACATAGAAGAACCTGGAGGACACTATGCTAAATAAAATAAGCCAGATATAAAAACAGAAATAATGCATGATCTCACTTATATATGGAATCTAAAAATGTAAAATTCACGGAAGCAGGCAGTTGAATGGTGGTTGCCAGGGTCTGTTGTGGTGGGAGAGGGAAAGTAATGCAGAGATGTTGCCCAAAGTGTACAAAATTTCAGTTAGGATAAATAAAATCTAGACATGTATTGTATAACATGGTCACTATAGTTAAAATTATATAATGTATACCTGAAATTGCTGAGAGTAAATCTTAAATGTTCTCACTGAACACACACACTCACACACAGAATAACTATGTGAAGTGATGGGTATATTAATTTCTTTGGCTATGGTAATCATTTCACAATGGATACATATATCAAAGCAACACATTATATACCATGAGTACATACAATTTTTATTTGTCAATATTCTCAATAAAGCTGGAAAAAATGCAACAAGCTAAACACTAGGTCAGCTAGTTTATGAGGGATAACTTTCTTCTATTGGCTGATTTCAAAGCAATAATATGAAATAATGTGTATATAGTACTGTTTGGGGGTCTATAAGATATAAAGTGTTATACATTTAACAGCAGCAGTACAAAGGAGGTATGTGGGAGCAAAGCCATATGGAAATGAAGATGTGAAATCAAATGGTAATCATGATCCTTTAAATCTACAGGAACAAACAAAGAGAACCAGAAATAATAAGAGGTTAAAATAACAAACTGTATAAATACATATTTTCTTTTCTCTGCTTCATTAGTAAGCATGAATTATATAAAGTCATACTTTATATTATGACTTTATAACTATGACTATTATATTTATAACTATATAGATATATGAATAAAAATAATAGCATATAAAAAGGAGAAAGATATGGCTATATAGGAACTATATCTCGCTAGATATAAGGTAGTATAAATCAAATAGATTCCAATAAGATATATATGGTAAATCTGGTATTAACTACTAAGAAAGCAATTTAGAAAACGCACGGGAAAATATTAAAGAACAACTGTTACACTAGGAAATATCCATTTAGTGCAAAAAAGACAATGTAGGAGAGATAGAAACAAAAAATATATGATCATATATAAAATAAAAAGTAAAATGATAATCATAAATCCAGTTATATGCATTATACACCAGTCAAATCAATGTCAACTATTGTTAGACTGAATACCAAAATCAAGGAGCTGTTTTGTAACTGGCGGGACACATCAATATTAAGAGACACAAATAAGATGAAAGTATATTACTAAAAGATGAAATAAAACTGGGCACAGTGGCTCACGCCTGTAATCCTAGCACTTTGGGAGACCAAGACGGGTGCATCACGTGAGGTCAGGAATTCGAGACCAGCCTTACCAACAGGAAGAAACGCTGTCTCTACTTAAAATGTGAAAATAAATAAATAAATAAATAAAATAACTGGGCGTGGGTGGCGCACGCCTGTAGTCCCAGCTACTCGGGAGGCTGAGGCAGGAGAATCGCTTGAACTCGGGAGGCGGAGTCTGCGGTGAGCTGAAAATGCGCCACTGCGCTCCAGCCTGGGCGACAGAGTGAGACTCCATCTCAAAAAAGAAAAAATAGGTTATAAAACAAAAATTCTAGAGATAAAGAGAAATGTTCTATAATGATAAAATAGTCAATACATGAGGAAGGCAAAGCTATTATAAACAAATAGGTACCCCCAAAATTACCTTAAAACACATGAAACAAAAATTGAATAGACTAAAAAACAGCAGTTCAATAATATCATTTGGATACTTCAATACTCTGCTTCAATTATAGAGAAAATAGGTAGATGATCATTGAGGAAGTAGAAGACTTGAAAAGCCCTAAAAACCAATTAGATCTAATGAACTCATTGTTGGTGGCTATGGCCCTGCTGGGAGGAAAGAATAAGCCTGTCCTCGACAAGAATAATACTGAGAAATAGAGAAAAACAGAGACAGATGAGATATTGGGGAGGTGGAGGGAGGCATGCAGGAACACCGATTTGACCTTTTCAAGATCAGTTGCTTCCCTGTCTTTTCATTAAATTGGTTTATTAATCTATATATCGTCATTTTTGCTTAAGCTACTTCCATTTGAGTTTCTATCCCTTACCAAAAAAATCAGTCGCGACGCTTATATAGATTCTGGCAATATACAGATTGGTCCAGAATAAAAGTTTATTAATTGAACACACAAATAGTACAAGGAGTAGATGGTTAATCTAGTGCTAGTGGGAAAAATAGATATAAATAATTTGACATAATTAGATCGAAATTGACACCAAAGCCTTTAAGGCAACTTTTGAGCTTTTCAGTAAGAATTAGAAGATAGGCCATTCAAAAAAATTTTGAGTATAAATAGCATAAAATCGTCAATGATGGTACTGAGGGTCAAGGCAGGAACCCTCAACTGATGAAAATCAATGCTACATGGATATAGAGGGGATTTTGTGAGAGCCCCTATAAAGACTGCAGGCAGAAAAGACTATGAGCATCTGGGAAAACTGTCACTATTGTGGAAGAGCAACATTTTAAAACTGTGGCACTTGGAGTGATCAGAGTTCATACAGTGGCTAAAGGTGGTAAAAATAACAGAAGTATTGAGCTGGTTAAAAACAACCCTGCTGATGGCAGTATCAGGAAGGAAAAGGAGAAAAGTCATAAATAGTATTTTTTATAGGCGCCAGACACAAAAGACTCAGCAAAAGGTATACGCCAGTGATACTTAACTGATACCTAGAGGTGCATAGACATGAGCTGCCTTCCAGAAGTTTCCACAGCCCCCTTCCTTTAGTATCTGTACTCATTTTATTTTCTTATTTTTTCTAGATTTATTGAAGTATATTTCGACAATTTGAAATTGTATATATTTTAGGTATACAATGTGATGGTTTAATAGATGTATACCTTGTTAAGTAGTCACAACAATCAATCTATAACATATCCTTCACTTCACATAGTTTTCTTTTTCTTTTTTGTGGTGAGAACACTTAAGATTGACTCTTTTAGCAAATTTCTAGTATAAGATGTAATATTGTAAACTATGTCAAATTGCTGTATATTCTAGATCTCTAGAAATTATTCATAGGGCATAACTGACCGTGTAACTTTTGACCAACATTTTCCCCATTTCGCCCTTTCCCCAACCTCATAATCACCAATCTGTTCCCTGTTTCTATTAATTTGATTTATTTTAAATTCTACCTGTAAGATCATGCAGTATTTGTCTTCATTTCTTGCTTATTTCATTTGGCATAATATCTTCCAGGCTCATGCATATCATTGCAAATGACACAACTTCCTTCTATTTTGAAGCTAAATAATTTGCTATCATGTATATGTACCAAAGGTTCTTCATTCATTCATCTGCTCAGGGACTCAGATTGATTACACATCTTGGCTATTGGGAATAATTCTGAAAGGAATATGGGAGTGCAGCCATCTCTTTAACATACTGATTTTATTTTCTTTTTACATATAACCAGAAGTGGGATTGCTGGATCATAACAGTAGTTCTATTTTTATTTTTTGAGGAAATTTCATACATTTTTCCATAATGGTTGTAGCGATTTACATTTCAAACAACAGTGTGCTAGTGTTCCCTTTTTTCTGTTTCTCCACCAACACTTGCTATCTATTTCCTTTCTGATAATAACCATCCTAAACAGGCATGAGATATCTCATTGTTGGTTTGATTTGCATTTCACCTACGATTACTGAATGGTGAGCATCTTTTCTTATACCTGTTAGCCATTTGCATATCTTCTTTAGAAAAAATTCTATTCCAGTTCTTTGCCTGTTTTTAAATTATTTTCTGTTTCTTTTTGCTGTAGAGTTGTATGAATTTCTCATATAAATTGAATATTAATGCCTTGTCAGATACATGGTTTGAAAATATTTTCCTCCAGAGTATAGATTGTTTATTTCACTCTTGATTGTTTCATTTGCTCTGCAGAAACTTTTTAGTATGATGCAATCACATTTGGCTATCTTTTTGCTTTTGTTGTCTGTGCTTTTAGGATCATATCTAAAAAATTATGGCCAAGATCAATGTTGAAAAGCTTTTCCCCTGTGTTATCTTCTGGGAGTTTTATGGTTTCAGGTGTTAAGTGTTTCATACATTTTGAGTTGATTTTGTATTTTGTGTGAGGTGAGGATCCAATTTCATTCTTCTGCATGTGGGTATCCAGTTTATTCAACACTATTTATTTAAGAGACTATATTTTTCCTGTGTTTGTTCTTGGCAACTTGACCAAAGATGCATGGATATATTCTGGGCTTTGTACTGTGTTCCTTTGGTTTATATATCTGTTTTTATGTCAGTACCATACTGTTTTGATTATTGTAGCTTTGTGAAATATTTTGAAATAAAGAAATGTGATGCATCCAGCTCTTTGTTATTTTTTTTCTGAAGACTGTTTTGGTTATTTTGAGTCTCTGTGAGTCCATATCAACTTTAGGATTCTTTTTCAATTTTTGTAAAAAATGCCATTGAAATTTTTAGAAATTACACTGAACTGACTCTGTATATCACTTTGGATAGCATAAACATTTAGCAATACTAATTTTTCCAATCTGTGAAGATAGGATGCCATTTCATTTAACTACGTTTTCTTTAATTACTTTCTTCCAAGTTTTATAATTTTCAGGGTTCAAGTTTTACACATCTTTGATTGAGTTTATTCCTAAGCATTTTATTACTGTTGTTGTCCTTATTGATAAGTTCAAGGTCTTAATTTTCTTGTTGAATATTCCAGTGTTTTTGTATAGAAAGTTCCAGTTAATACCTTACATTTGGTTATTGGTTTTTGATGTTAGATTTAAACTCACTGTTAGATTTAAAACATTATCTTTATTATTTTCTAGCTTTTGTATATATGAATGTCACTTTTATAACTTGGTTTAATTTCTATTACTGTATGTGAATATTACTTTAGGATGGCTACCTATTCATCAGAAAATTCATGCTATCATGGCAGTTTTTCTATGATTCATTCAGTTTGCTATAGTTCTACAATTGGGATTATTTGTTATTAAAATACACTGATAAATTATAAACAAACAAAAATACAATACATTTTATTCATACAAAATATATTTATGGCTTTATGAGAAAACTTTTGTGCTTTTTATTAAAATGTTTCTCTCTTTCTGATAAAAAATTATTTTGCACAATGGACTCAATCTGTTCAAAGGTTTTAGAACATTTTTTTCCTCCCCTCCCTAGGCAACAATAGATATAATGTACATTTATAATTTATATGAATCTGCACTTTAATGTAAACAGATTGTATAAAATATAGACTTTTTTTACTTTTCTCAAATAAAATTTTATATTATCTTTCTTACTCCATAAGCAGTCATGCTCTTTGAGATGATTTTTAGCATCCCTTCAATTAAATTTATTGCTATTTTAGCACATAATTATTTTTAATTAGGAGTTTATTTTTCAGTTAACTCTCAATCTCATTTACAGCTGTATATGAGACAAATGTCCTCTAACTTTCTCCAGTGTCACATCAATCAGATAACAGTGCTGCTAATCATTCCACTTTCCAACACTGATGTTAAAATTTAATTGAGTTTTGGATCCCGTTATTTGAAACAAACTTCCCAAATACCCATGTACAAAGAGAGCAAATCCTAACTGGGTTTTGAATACATTCTTTCATGATTTAGGGCACCCATAAGGTATAAATCCTTCCACACTGTATTTAAACAGATCATTCAAAGGCAATAGTGTCTATCCCTCTCTTTTATTTTGTATATGAAACTCTATGTGGTGGTGTGATCCACATAGTCCAAGCAGTGCTGAACATGGGAAGGAACAACAATATCCTGTCCCCTAATGGCATTAACTGTTAAGTGTGGATGTTTATGCATTCATATATCCTTGGTAGAGCGAAGGCTCTGAGATGATTGTATGCAGTCACATTAGGGAAAATGGTGGGGACAGGGAATGGCATGATGGGAAGGAGGCTGTGACTCAACTGTTTCAGAGAACATGACTCCTGCAGAGAGAGGTGCAGGTGATGTGGTAGGGATCATGTTTACATAAAGTTGGTGACACTCTAAGCCTAAGCTATAATGCCCCAGGGCCAACCTGACAAACAAAAGTACAAGCTCACACTGAGAACCATGTTCTGCATTCCTTACTTCTGCACTCATCCCAGCATAAACAACATAGTCTGGTGTAGCAGCATAGGGGCTGAGTGTCCATAGATGACAGTGGTCGGTGACTCCTTCCAAGGGTGTTTGTTGTTAATGGATTTCTAAGAAAAGAGTAGAGCTGACTTGTGGGCACTATCTTGTTCCTTCCTGGGCACATGCAAGCCTATTTCTATGTAATTTAAAAATAACTCAAGAAGTCATTGAGTCTGTGAGTAGAGAGACTGTAGTTAGAAGCTGAAATTTTACAATTACGATGGAGGAAGACTGAAGTCCTGAAGATGTATGCATTTTAAAGCTAATGGCCAAATGGAATTTGAATATTAATTATAATATAAGAATGTAAGAACAAAAAATCCAGAGAATGATGAGGACTATAAAACTCTAGTTTACAAGACAAAAACAAAAATCAACAAAAAGAGATTTTAGAGCTGCTATGTATCATTTTCCTCGGTATTAAATGTATTTTGAGGAGAAACAATTGCATCAATCAAAAGCTACCCCCCCCCTGCAGTTTGGAAGGGATGGGCTAACTGTTTACTCTCTTGAGTCCAAAAAACAGTTGGAGGAAACAATTTTGCACCCTTGTGAATTTCATTCCAGTCTTGCTCACATACTTGCTCAATATGTTTTTGTTGACAGCTGAAGTGACTGGCCGATGTAACATGCGAATTCTACATTCTTTCTAGTTATTAAGACTTTTTCTTTTCATTTTATTTTTTCTTCCTTTTTGTTTTTCTAAGTAGAATAATGTTATTTGGATGAAAAGCACTCATGGCAGCAAAAACATCTATGGGGATATTCAAAGTGTTTGAATAACATATGGTGAATTTGGATATATAAAACAAATCTAAATGTTTGCAAAGAGCTTCAAATTTCCAAATTCCAAATGATACCAAAATTTACTCAAATGTATTTCATATAAATTATCAGATAGTAGATGTGATATCATTCATAAGTTTACAGTATATGCCTTACAAAATAAATTAGAGAGAGATTTTCAGAGATGTATTGCAACTTATAAGATAGTAGATAGCAAATCAACTATAAAATACCAGGCTGCCTGGCCAGGTTGGAAAATATTCAGTGTTACACAGAATGCACCTAAACATTACTTCTTTGTAAACAAAAAAATAACAATAATGAATACTTTTTTGTTCAGGTCAATGCTAAACTTTTATTTTGCACCAGGATTTCCTGAGCCACTACAGCCTGGCAGAGACCCACTAATGCAGAATAAAGTGCACCCAGTGAGAGATAGTGACCAGTGGTAGCGGTATGCAGAGATATGCCAGTGTGTCTGGGGAGTAACTGGGCATATAGTGTGCAGAATTTATTGAATGAGGCAGGTACTGCTTAGTCCCTCTTTAAAGGACTTGCTTAGCCTTACTAAGCAAATAAAATTATTTGTAATTATTATTACAAAGCAGGGGATATAAAAGAAAAAAGAAAACAATTTAGAGAAGTGATAGAAGATAATGATCAAAGATTTTAACTTATTTCAGACCTTAGTAAGGGGTCCATGAATTCTCAAGTGTACGTACAGATTAGTGCGTGTGTATGAGTATTTAAACTATTCAGTAGGCTCTGTGATGAGGTTTTAGTCATTTCCTGCTATTTTTGTTGGTATTGCAGACGAGATAAAAATTATGTCAGCATACTTTTAAACTAGATACTTGAACCAGAACCAGGAGGTGGAGATGAGACTCAAAGTATACAAATGGCAATTGCAATCATGATTCTGAGTACAACAGCAAGAAAATCTCATAAGTGCACACCTTCAAAATGATGTCATTTGTTAAGAGAAAACAGACAGCTAATACTTTTACCCTTATTCCATGCTACTTTGTGAGTTTAAGACAATGTTGTTTCCTCATGCTTTAGAAAGTCATTTTCCATGAGTAATAATTTTAGATTATCATAAAACAATACATTTCATTATTTGGAAATTATTTTATACTATTGTAAAACAAGATGAACTCAATTATTTGGAGTTCATCTTATATATATACATGTTTATTATATACATGCATGTATATAATAAATTTGCATGTTCTAAAACCTGTCTATCTTCTCTTAGCCATCTTAGGCTAGGTAATTACTTTTCCTCCTTCCTTTTATTCTTTAACTATTTATACACTGTTGACAATTACTTGTTCAACCTTGCTTCCTGTTTTCAGCATGTTTACATCAGTATTTATACGTAAATCTGTTTCACCTACTATTCTTTCTGTTGTATTTTCTGAATTCCTCACATTTTCTGTGCTTTTCTTATGAGCTTTCTTACTCTCCAATTGCATCCCTTGAGTGTTGCCTGAACAGGTATTGCAGTTCCTGGTCCTCATGGGAATAATTTCTTAGTAGTTTCTTTCCTTCCTATATCCTACTTTGTGATATGCTCATGAGACTTGACTTTTAAAAAAAAATTGAAACAGAACCAATTATTTTCAAATATAATTTTACTTCCAGATAATGAGGGTAATTGGATTTTAAACAATAGTGTTAATACTATCTCCTAATTTTCTGTAATTAGGTTAACTATAGTTGTATTTTGTACAGACTCAATATATAAATTTTACCAGTTTTAGTTCATTTCTCAACAGATTTTTTTAGTTCACTAAAATGATAGTAAGGTACTAATTTAATTCACCAAACTTTTCAAAAAAATATTTAAAGATAGTTTACAAAGAAGAACATTTATTTTCTTTTTTCTCTTTTATTTATTACTTTTATTTTCCCATAGGTTATTGGGGTACAGGTGGTATTTGGTTACGTAAGTTCGTTAATGGAGATTTGTGAGATTTTTGTGCACCCATCAATCGAGCAGTATACACTGCACCCAAATTGTAGGATTTTATTCATTGCCTTCCTCCCACCCTTCCACCCAAGTCCCCAAAGTCCATTGTATCATTCTTACAGAAGGCCATTTATTTTCCTCACAGGAACTTAGATATCTTTTTTCCAGATCACCAGTTTAGTAATGTGTCATATTTCATAATGATTTCCTTTAAAATGTTAAAGATTATACTACTTTGGGCCGGACTCGGTGACTCACGCCTGTAATTCCAGCACCTTGGGAGGCCGAGGCGGGCAGATCATCAGGTCAGGAGATCGAGACCATCCTGGCTAAGGCAGTGAAACCCCGTGTCTAATAAAAATACAAAAAATTAGCCAGGTGGGCGCCTGTAGTCCCAGCTTCTCGGGAGGCTGAGGCAGGAGAATGGCGTGAACCCTGGAGGCGGAGCTTGCAGTGAACCGAGATCGCGCCACTGCACTCCAGCCTGGGCGACAGAGCGAGACTCCGTCTCCAAAACAAACAAACAAACAAAAAATTATACTACTTTGAAAATTTCTAAATTTTCTAAGTGATTTTATGCATTTGATAAATTTATTATTTAAGAAGCTCACTTATTTTACTTTTTTTTTGTTTTTTGATTGGTCAACAGCCTCTCAAACTTGTTTCTCTGTTTTTCAGTAGGATATTAACTACCTAAACTGTACCATTTGTTGAGTACGATGTCTTAAATTATATATCTCATATTCTGATTTAGTTTAAATGGATTTATGTTACGTTGTTTAAAGTGTTTTAAATATTATATAAGTTATCCAGAACAAAATTGAAACACTACTTATAATCTAGGATATTAATTTTTAGGTCTTATATTCAAGTCATTTTAATCTGTTTGACTTTTGTTCATATAGTTTGAATTTTCAAATCCGCTAGAAGTATGTGTTTTGATGTTTATTTTTCACTGTCGTGTCCTAAAGGAGTTCTATATTGCCAAGTTCAGTATCATCTAATTCAAAAATTTTTTTTCCATTCTGTATTTTCAAATTTTGGTCCATGATAAGCTAAAGTCAGGAAGCCTTCAGACATAGAAAACTGCTGTTTCAATCATTACCGTTTATGCATAAGCAGACTTACTTTTCATGTTACGCTAATATAAGTATTTCTGTCACATAAACTAATAATTGCCAAGAAATCACACTGAAAAAAAAAAAAAGTATTATTTTCTTACCTGTAGCTGATTTAATGTTAAAACAAAGTTGAATCCAAATTATGGCAAGTGTAAATTCATACAGATTTGGTTTTGGTATTGTTTACTTTTTATTTGTTGTTTTCTTTTAAACGTGAAAGGCTGTTTTGAATTTAGATTATGTATTTTTCTTTATGATCTAGCTTTATTTTTGTATGTTTGCTAGTTTGTTCCTTATGTTTGTAAACGTTGTTCTTGTAGATTGCCACAGTTTAGTTATATATAATACCTTTATTTTTATTTATGTAAAAATGACATGCAACTGTGAATCATAAGATTGCAGGAATGGAATAATAATGAACTAATTTGCAGTGAAGTGGACTCATTATCATGCCAGCTGCTGATATTTTCCCACCCAGTATTCTTCCTGGCAAACAAGGTCCCGGGGGAAAGTCTTCCGTCTGGCTAAGGAAAATAGTCCTTTACTGTAAAAATCTCTTTAAATCTGATCATCATTACTTTAATAATAATAATAATAATTTTTTAAATTCTATACTTGTTTTTCCAATGGCAGCTGTTTCTTTATGGAGTCTCTCTCTATATATATGTATATATTTTCATAACCTTAATATGCCTTGTTGTAATGCTGTTTAATTTTTGGTTAAATAATACATATAAATTACATGTAAAACATAAATTCCCAGGAGATACATGTAATTTTGTATATTAGCCTTACAGAATAAGAACCATCAATTTCAATTCGTAATATAACAAATTATATAGTATATGGGCAAATTCAGACTTTATGTAGATACATTTTATATATACACATATAGATGCATACATATTCTTGGGTATATGCTGACATTTCAAAAATTAGTGCAACCTCTCAGCAAGAAAATAGTAGTCTATTATTCTTTTTACATATGTGTGATTAAATACTCATCTTAAATCCTCTTAATGAGAAATACTTGCTAAATAATGATACAAATATGGTAACCACACTATGTAAATAATGCAGCTTATTTTCTTTTGCATTTTATTTTAATATGCATGTTCTTGAGCACATTTGGCATTAGGTCTGCCTTTAATTTTCAATAGCCTAGAGGAAGAGCTAAATATGATGAGCTTTCATATTTCTTTAAGCTATGTAAAACCCAATTATTGTCATCAACACAACAACTGCTATTATGCAGTTATTAAACTCTTTTATTTCTCAAAATTCTCTCTAAAATAAATTTGCCACCTACATTCTAAAATATTTTCGAATACATTTAAAACATGATTATAGCCAAGTATCTAAGCTCTTCTATTTTGTATGAACCTTAAATAATGTTTTGGTTCTTTCTCATCCTTTTTCTCACTTGCCACAGTGTTCCATAATATCTGAGGAAATAAGATCTTCTTAAAATAAAAATAAGAATTGCAGAACTTTTCCTATCTTTAGATAAATATAAAAGCTCATATTTTGAAAGATTGTTGACATGTTTAGAATATGATAGCATAGTCATCATAGAGAATTGAAAGTGATGTGATTGTTTAAATTTGCCCTGATACACTGAGAATGATTTTTTTCTTAAATTCAATGGCTTGGATAGAAAATATTTTCATGCATTTATCAGACTTCAAAATGCTACTTGGAGAAATGCAGAGTGCTAGAATAAGTTTAAAATATAGCATGACAACTTCAGTTACACACAAATCAATTGACTACTCACTTCTTCAACTTAAATTTGTCTCAGGATATGACCATACTGTACTAAAATATTTTTACGCTTCAAATTAAAAAGAGCATGTTTCATTTGTATTTCCTAACTGAACAATATATACCATATTGATATTTTCAGTCACCTAATAATTCAATTTTCATTTTTATCCTACTTAATGTAATCCTGTAAACCAATTTTCCAAAAAAGGACTTAGTGAAGGTGAAATATTAGCAGTTATATAAAAGCTGGCATTTTAAGCTAATAACCTGTTTACTTTAAATGAATCTGTTTCACACATTATTTTCTTTCTCATGTCTTATTTTTTATAAAGTACTGATTCCCTAGGAAAGCAAAATTAATTTATACAGAGCATCCACTTTTGAATACGAAGTAAACTATTTTTAAATAATTAGCTCAAACCATACGGTGGTGCAGTGTGAGTGGTACCTGTGGGTGTGCCAGTTGTAGAATGCCGGTGCCAATCTGCAAGAGATAATTTAGCGGTAGGAGCATCTGGCTGCTTGGCAAGCTCATTAGGCATTTTTCTTGGCACCAGTTAGTTACCTCTATGTTGATCACTTGATAATACATTTTAAAAGGTCTATGGATTATGTAGCTAACATTTAACCTGTGCTTATTCTTTTTTTTCTTTATAATCAATGTGGTTCTCATTGGGTCAAATGCAGTATATTAGTGTGTGTGAGAGATTGAGAGAGAGAGGAATCTAAATACTTAAAAGCTTTCCTAATAGTCTGAAACAGAAAACACTTTAAGGTCATATTATTACAGAAGACTGTTCCCCAAATATGTAACATAATGAAACACTATTCTAAATTGTGATATAAAATATACCTTTAAAAGTTTGGTCAAATTATATATATTGAATAACAAATACTATGTTGAAGTATCACACTACCAAACTTAGATAGGAAAAAACAAAACAGAAAACCACAATATGGATTCCTGGTTGATACATGGTTTCTATCTATTATAATTAATTTAACAGGGACAGATCAAATTGGTTTCTTTGTAAGAAAATCTAAGTGGAATAAAGTAACAGTTGGTGCAGAGAAGTTATTTCAGTTGCACAGACATGGTTAAGTCTCTTGCAAAGCTTTTCCAAAGAGCCTTACTTTAAATTAGATATGATATTTCCACTTTTTTGTGCAGAAGTGCTAATTTCAGTCTTTATAGAGGAGTTTGCTGTTTGGAGAATAAAAATTTTGATTAAGCGTTTGACATTCAAAAAGTTTCACCATGGTTTATATTCCTATATAGTTACACTTACAAATAAGTGAATGCTTATATAGTTAGGTATATATGTATGATTTAGATTGAATTATATGCCAATTTCTTCCTCTCACCCTGTATCCAGGCATATTGCCATGAAATCTCTTGCCTAAAGGTGAAACTTTCTTCCTCAACTCTTGACTTGCGGATTAGCCACTGACTTGGCTTGGGCCAAAGAGATGTTAAGAAACCTGATGCAAATAGGAATTTGAACTGTACTTGTACAGCCTGGTTGTCCTCTTATATCGTGGTCATTGCCATGAGAAGAGCTTCACCTGACCCCTGGTAGAATGCAGTGGGCCAGTCCACAACTAACCAACCAGCCGCAGGCTACAAAAGCAGAGACACCCCAGCTGACACGAAGATTCATGAGAAATAAACTGCTTATTGTACACCACTGAAAGCGTGTGGTAGGCCCACAGCAACTGCTGATCAATGTAATATACTTTACATTTACTTTGTGCTTAGAATAATTGTTGCATATTCTTAAAGTTAAGCCAATATAGTTAATACTCCCCAATCGGCCCTATTAATATAATATCTATCTGTAAACTTTATATAATACTTATGTATATTTGGGTTGGGAAGATCTTTTTTAGCCAAAAAAAGGGAAAATGTAAGCCACAGAAAGCAGGGTAAACATTAAATCATGAGAGTAAAAAAAAAGGGGGGCAAATGTTTGTATAAATGTGTCTTATGATAGAAGAATTGAAATCACCCCAATAGTCCCATAGAGTTTTTTTTGTTTGTTTGTTTTTAATAAACATAGAAATTGACCTTTCTGATCTTAAAAGCTTGAAACTTCCATTTATTTATCTAGGTTCCTTCCTCAGGAAAGGACCTCTCAAAAAAAAAAAAAAAAAAAAAAAAATTCAAAGAACTGACACTGTCCTGATGACCATATCTAGACAATGAGATGTCAGATCCCTTATTCATCATGATTGTTTCTTTGCTCCTCCCTAGTTCCTGTTTTTTTACGCACTGCTACTTTTCTTCCCGGGTATATCAACCCCTAGTTTTAGTGGTTGGATAAATGGGTTTGAGGCAGCTCTCCCACCTCCTTAACTGCAGAACCTGATGAAAGCCTTCCTCCTTGGCAATAATCGTCGTCTCCGTGATTGGTTTTCTCTGTGGCAAGCAGCAGGACCTAGATTGAACCACTGATGTTTTGATAACAGAATCACAGAAAGTCACACGTGTAATATACATAAGAAAGGACTCATAAAAATAAATGTGAAATGGTGAAAAGCTAATATGCTATTAGCTTTTACAAATAGTTAAGTCATAATTAATAGTCAAATTAATGAAAATTAGTAAAGATTCTGAATAAGCAATTCATAAAAAAGGAAAGGCAATGGTCAATGAAGTTCGAAAAACTATTAGACTTCAATAACAGAAGAAAGTATGTGCCTTGTTCACCATCCTATTGACACTAATAAAAATTAACTATTATTGGTAATGTTTTTGAAGGCAATTGTGTGGGAGAGTGGGCTATTTGTGATGTGAATTGTGGACAACTTTCCAGAAGTGGCGTATAATTTAATAAAGGAAAACAGAGTACACCTTTCTTCCACAGTACCATTGTTACTGGAAAAAAATATATGTGTGTGCCCACACATACACATGTATATATATAGTTATTTGCAGAACAATGATGAAAACTGGAAATTGATGTTCACCAGTAGGATAATAATTGAATAATTTATTTTCAAAAGTACATTATGCAAATATTTCTAAAAATCCATATTTATATATAATCTGAAATTTTACCCATAATATTATCAAGTAAAAATCATTATTGTGCAATATATATAATTATATTTTTAAATAAAAACAGAAGTGAATAATATATTTTATATTGATATATGTATATTCTCATATGGTAATATCAGCACAGACAGATACTGAAGGATTGATATTAAATACTTAACATTCTGTGGGTTTCATTTGAGCGGAGAGGAGCAACTTTCTAGCTTTCTCTCCGCATTTTTCAACTGCATTGTTACAACAGGTTAGTATTTACAGATGAAATAACAATTCCGATTGACAAAATGATCTTTTTGTGATAAATTCTGACTTCCAATTCTGTAAATTGCTTTGAGCAGTATGGCAACTTTAACAATACTAATTTTTTTCGCTCCATGAACATGGACTGCTTTTCCATTTACTTATGTTGTCTCTGTACATGGCTAGACATTGTACAGTAATGGAAAAAGATGAAAAAAGGTGAAATACGATATAAATTTCCACCTCATGTAAAGCGAATGGTCTCAAGAGTTCTTGTCATGTCAATTACTCTTGACTTTGTGCATTTTATTACTCACACCCCATTCATCTTGCAAATCCTAGAACAATGGAATTTTTTTCAGTCCCATTTCTACATCTTTTGTTTACTTCAGCAACTGTTTTCTTCAATTTTTTGTTTTGTTGCCACAAAAACTGAGTTGAATGCTAAATAGTTTTCAAATCAACATTATCACCATTTTATCTACTAAATTGTTAAAAGCTTGAGGGCTGGGGTACACTTTTACTTTATTTCTCTGTTAATCACAAGATGAAGCACATTGACCAGTCTAGAAAAGGCACTTGTAAACATTTTCTGATGATTGTTTGGTTTATTTTTATTGCTAGTACTAATTAATCAAGAATCTCCTTAAAAAAAAACTTCTCTTAATGGCTTTCTCAGCTTTTCCTGTAATGTAATGTTAAAATAGCTTTGATTCTTTCTGAAATAAATAATAAATAGGAATATAAAATCACAAAATGTAATATTGCGAATGAATTATCAAGTTAAGTTCTAGGTCTACAAAAATATAATATTTAAACATTAAAGATAAGTGTGGTTTTTATTGGAGTAATTTTTTAAAATTTCAAGTTTAATTTAGATATACAGGGTACATGTGCAGGTTTGTGACATGAGTATATTGCACCCAGGTAGTGAGCAGAGTACCCAATAGATAGTTGAAAAACTATCAACTCACACCTTCCTCCCTCTTTCTCTCTCTAGTAGTCTGCAGTGCCCATTGTTCCCATGTTTATGTCCGTATATGTTCAATGTTCAGCTTCCACTTGTAAGTGAAAACATGTCATATTTAGTTTTCTCTTCCTGGATTAGTTTGCTTAGGATTATGGCTTCCAGCTGCATCAATGTTGCTGCAAAAACATAATTTCGGTCGTTTTTATCACTACATAATATTCTGTGGTGTTTAAGTGTCATATTTTCTTCACCCAGTTGACCATTGATGGGCACCTACTTGAATCCATGCTTTTGCTATTGTGAATACTGTGGCTATGAACATGTGAGGACATGTGTCTTTTTGATACAATGACCTATTTTCCTTTGAGTACATATCTAGAATGGGATCACTGGGTCAAATGGTAGGTCTTTTTCATGTTCTTTGAGAAATCTCAAAAGTACTTTCTACAGAGGCTGAACGAATTTGCATTCTTGCCAATAGTGTACAAGTGTTTCTTTTTCTCTGAAGCCTTGCCAGCATCTGCTGTTTTTTGACTTTTTGGTAATAGCCATTCTGACTGGTTTGGAATATCTCACTGTGGTTTTGATTTGCATGTCTCTGATAATTAGTGGTGATTAACATGTTTTTCACATCCTCTTTGGCCACTCATATGTCTTTGGAGAAGTGTCTGTTCATGTCTTTTGCCTGTTTTTAATGGAGTTTTTTTTTTTTTTTTTTTTGCTTGTTGATGTGTCTAAATTCCTTAATAGATTCTGGATATAAGACTTTTGTTGGAAGCACAGTTTACATATATTTTCTCCCACTCTGTAGGATGTGTATTTACATTATTGATAGTTTCTTTTGCTATGCAGAATCTCTTTAGTTTAATTAGGTCCCACTTGTCAATTTTTGTGTTGCAATTGCTTTTGTGGACTTAGGCAAAAATTACTTGAAAAGGCCACTGTTGAGAAGGGTAGTTCCTAGGTTTTCTTCTAGTATTTCTATAGTTCCAGGTCTTACTTTTAAATTTTTATCGACTTTGAGTATTTTTGTACATAGTGAGAGCTGAGAGTTCAGTTGAATTCATCAGCATATGGCTAGCCATAAATCTCAGACCCATTTATTGAATAGAGCATCCTTTCCCTATTTCTTGTTTTTGTCAGCCTTGTCAAAGATCAGATGTTTATAAGTGTGTGGTTTTATTTCTAAGTTTTCTATTACGTTCCATTGGTCTATGTGTCTGTTTTTGTGCCATTATAATGCTGTTTTGGTTATTATAGCCTTATAGTATAGTTCAAAGTTGGGATATAGCAAGGTTAAATTGTGTATACAAATTACATTTGATATGTTCAATAATCAGATGTTTGCCAAACCCATATAATGTCAAAGTTCCAGTGTCTCTTAAGACTTCACTCTCAGAATACCATCTCCTCAGTCCTATCCTAGTAATCTGAAGGAAAATTAAAACATTCATACATATGCACAAGCCTATATATGCACATGAACACGCACACAATAAAACAGCAGCAAAACTTGACACAGCACATAATTGGAAAACCTTAAGATATATAATATTTAAATTTATAACAGTGTTTTTAACCTTCTTAACCCTGGATACACATTATATTCACCTAGAGTCTCAAAGAAATAACTAGGTCTGGTTTCCATGACAGACCAAGTTACATCAAAATCTCAAAGATGCAGTCATCATTAAGAATTCTTCAGAGTAATATAGGGACTCCATTTATGTCACAGTATTTTTTTTCTGGTAATAACTTGCTGAACAGAAGTTTATTCCTTAAATAGAATATATTTTATCCACAATCTAAAAGGGTTTTGCCTTCTTTTCTTATTAGATTAATTTTCCTGTCCTTTAATTACTTATTCTTCCCATTCTAAGGGGAGCTTTCTTGAATGAGAGCTGCTCTCTCTGTTGTGACTGAAAATCTCTGGATCAGAGTTCCCCTATGCTTCACAACATTATATATGCCAGTCCTCTTAGTGTAAATGTTATTTCTCACCTGGCTTGGAATCAAGCTTGCTAGAGCCCTAACTCCCTTGGCATGCAGCATTTTACAGATACACATGTTAATAGTCATCCTTTTACATAGCTGGGTCTAGTGTTCATATATTTCCCAGAACTACGCTGAGTCTCAAATGTCCCTTTATTCAGTACCACATTATTTACAAGTAATGTGAACTCCCCCAATGAAAGTATCCAGCTTGTCTTCCTCCTTATTAATGTCTTTTTAAATCTCTAGCTCTAGTGCATAACAAGAACAAGACTTTGATAAATGAATGAATGAATGATTAAAAGTTGTACATTTTAATTGTGTTTATCTTTGCTGTTCATCCTGAATTGTCCTGTTTAGCCATTATCTGTTTTCAATTATATTAAGATTAGTAGCTAAAATTGTGATTGAAACTGAAATGTACTCAAGAATATTGTAAGTGACATTGAGGGCTTTGTTTTACAAACCTTTACCAAAGTGTACTTGAAAAATGTAGAAAAAAGTGTCCTGTATAGATTAGTGCAGGCCAGTATTTCTTTTTAGAGTTTTGGGGGAAAAAAAAAGTTATATTTGATCATCAGTGTTGATTTCTCCAGCTTAAATACTGCTTCCTTTCATCTCTGCTTATTGTTTTTATTTTCTTTTTCCGTATTTATTTGTATTGGATAATCACCATTTACTCTGTGTTCTTTTAAAAACACAAACATTAAAAACGACATACAATGTCTTTTGGGAGCTGCTCAATATTTACTATAGTATCTTTTCCATATTGTCTGTAGTATGGTCATCAAGTTTTGATTAAAATTCAAGTTATTTTAAATACTTTATTTAATTCTTTTTTTTTTTTTTTTTTGTCTTCTCTTTTCTTCTTCCCCTTGTCCTCCTTTTGTCATGACTTTCCTCTATTTTCTTCTTTTTTTCTGTATTGGCCCTTGTGTCTGATTAATGATTGCTTCCTAATTTCTTGAATATTCATTTATTAAATAATTAAGACATTTATTTTTGAGGTAGTGTATATATAAAGAATGACTATCCATGAGGGCACTACCACCAGTTTAGGGTAATGCAACTCTAATATAAAGTGAGAAGAGAGGAAGGAAAGAAAAAAATGTTAGTTAAGACAAGAATAAAATACATTATTTTTCTTTTTTCCTAAACTTCGGATAGTGTTCATTCTTTTAAAACTTCATCCTGCTGCAAATGCACAGTTTAATACGTACTGCTATGGCCTTGACTGTTGGTCCTGCCTGCAAACATGAAACTAGCAAATCCATCTATGAATGGCATCCAAAACCTCTGTCCTATTGATGGATCAACTGTTTGCTTCCTCACCAAATTCACATATTGAAACCCTAACCACGAATGTGATAGTATTTGGAGATGGACTTTGGGGAGCTAATTAGGTTTAGATCAGGTCATGAGGGTAGGGTTGTCATGGTGGATGAATGTTTTCATAGCAATTGGAAAAAAGAGCAGCACTTTCTCTCCCATCACAATGTGAGGACTCAGTAAGATGGCAGCTGTCTGTCTGCAAGCCAGAACAAAGGCTCCAACCAAAACTAAATTGGCCTGAACCTTGATCTTAGACTTCCCAGCCTTCAAAACTATGAGAAATAAATGTTGTAAAAACCACCAAGTCAATGGTATCTTGTTATAGCAGCGCAAGCTAAGACAACTATCATCAAAACAATTTTAAAAAATAAATAAAACACAACCCAGGACTATATGTACCCTTGGAATATGTCTTTATATACTTTTTAATAGAAGAGGTCTTGATCCACCACTCATAAATTTGAAGTTTTATTTCATAGCCTTTTATAATTAGCAAGAAGCTCATATTATTCTCTACTTCCTTTTCCAGCAGTTCTCTGGCTAAAGTAGAATAAGTCTTTCCATATGGCTTCTTGCCACTCCACCTGCTCCACTAGCTCACCAATGCATGATGAAGTAGTCATTTATAGTATATGAGTACTAAGATATCATCAAACAGCTACCGATTGATACTCCCAATTGATCTCTTTATGACCTGTGAATAGAAAAGCAAATAGCTTTCTTCTAAGTAACATTCTAGAGCTAATCACTAGATCATCTATGTGTCCCTGAGGTGGTTATCTCTTGTTTTATTATTATTTTTTTTTTTGTAAAAGTATTGATGAATCTAAAGTCTCCAAACAGTTTTCAACTATATAGAATTCTGGAGTTTGTTTTTAAACACTCATTTTTTGTGATCCATCAAATGAATAACATTTAGTAATGCCAGCAAGATATGAATATCCCCAGAGTCAAATGGCTTCTACTTCTTCCTCTTCTACGCTCCCTTTTATACTTATTTTCCTAGTATTATTTTTCCATCTTCTAAATTATTTCATTCACCACATTGAGTGTTGTTTTTAATTCCCCCCCTCTTAAATGTATTTACTATTCTCACTTTCACCTCATTTTCTTTGTTTTTTAAATATCACTTATTTTCTCTTCATACTTCAATTTTTCTTTCTCTATTATTTTTCTCCTTGTTTCTAAGTCTCTTTTGTTTTCCTCCTCACTCTCTTTATTTTTTTCTTAACTCATTCAGATGTCTCCCCTGGCCAGTTATGGATATATTTTGTTAATTTGTTATCTTTCTTTATTACTGGAAGTGCAATTTCTGACTTTTGAGTTGACCCCTGCTTTCATTCTTTCTCTTCTTATTCTCTTATTCTCAGATTGTCTCACCTTCTTAAACTTTTTCTCTCTTTCTCATCTTGTTTTCCCCCAAATGGGCACAAAGGTAAGTCTGTCTTCTCTTTTGCTTTGTCACCAAGTGGGATATATTAAGATGATTGTGAGATATAAAATCGTTAATACTTCAAAACATAAGGTTCACAGCTCCATATCACCAGGATTTTAAAAAATGTTAACATGTGAGAGGAAGACAGTATTATGTAATTTAGATTGAACCAAGAGCAAATAAACCACAAGTAAAAGAAAATGTATATTATATGGGGTCACAAATAATCCCCCTCAAAATGCTCAAATTTGCATAAATTGATCTTTTAGAGGGCTCCTTTGTATGACAACCCTAAGATAATAATTTTGAATGTAACTATAAGATAGGGTGAGGTTATTAAAAAGCTTTAGAGCCAAAACATATGCCTTGTTTACTACAATGAAAACTGATACTCATTTCATTCATTAATTAATAACTAGCAGCATGTATAGAGGCAGGCATCACTGCCGTCTAGCAACTGCTGAACATCTGTGCTGGTTGATAAACTGCCATGACTTCCTAAGTGTGCTGTCATCTCCTCAACCTGTATGGAGCCCCCCTCACCTGTCTTCACACAAGCCAGCAGCTGAAGAATTGATTTGTGGACCAGCAGGGGCCTCCATGTAACTGCTGCAGTGCCTATTCTAAGTGGATTCTACCAGGCCTGATGTTAGTTTGAATTTTACCCTGGAGAACAGGAAATAAAAATGAAATGTGGCCCTTTTTTTGTTAAGCTCACCATCCAGTGCATGCAATGAGTATACATTAGTGTATATTAAAGTTACGCACAAGTTAAGTGAAAGCTCAGAGAAAATGTTAACAATATAATCTGTGTCTTGCACTTTTCACATATATCACCTCATTCACTTCTAAAAGAAACCCTCCCACAGGGCCAGGTCACACTGAGGGGTTGAGGGTTGAGCTGAGCAAATTTGACAATAGATGGTGTGGTAGGTGCCCACTTCCCTTCGCTCTTGCTCTGTTCATTTATATTTATCTCAGTGAAGAATGGATTATGGAGTGGCATTCCCAGAGCTTAAATAATGTAAAGTTGTGATACATACCACTGTATTTCCCCCTGAGGTTCTGTTTTTTAATATATTTATATTATTTTTATTATTCTTTAATTTCTGGGATACATGTGCAGACCATGCAGGTTTGTTACATAGGTATACACATGCCATGGTGGTTTGCTGCACCCATCAAACTGGATCCCTTCCTTACACCTTATACAAAAATTAACTCAAGATGGATTAAAGACTTAAACGTACAACCGAAAACCATAAAAATCCTAGAAGAAAACCTAGGCAATACCACTCAGGACATAGGCATGGGCAAACACTTCATGACTAAAGCAGCAAAAGCAATGGCAACAAGAGCCAAAATTGACAAATGTGATCTAATTAAACTGAAGAGCTTCTGCACAGCAAAAGAAACTATCAGAGTGAACAGCAAAAGAAACTGTCATCCAAGTGAACAGCAAAAGAAACCATCATCCGAGTGAACAGGCAACCTAGAGAATGGAAGAAAATGTTTGCAATCTATCCATCTGACAAAGGGCTAATATCCAGAATCTACAAATAACTTAAACAAATTTACAAGAAAAAAACAAACAACCCCATCAAAAACTGAGGTTCTGTTTTATGTGTGAGTGAATGTTACCAGTTGATGACAATAGTTGAGATTTCTTAAGGTAATATGAGCATGAAGTCATGAAAAAAGAAAATGAATAACTGGAATCAACATTTATAAACTTCTCTACCTCTAGATACATAAATCGTTTTTAAAACATAAAAATAAAATTACTAGATTACTAATGTGAAAGTGCATTAAATGGCTACATAACATAAACAATTTTAAATAAAAGTTACAAAAATATCAAGATTCACATTACTTATTACAAGTAATGTGAATACTCATGTCACATTACTTATTATAAATTAATATTAACTGATTAGAACATTTTCTTACAGAAAATATGTTTTTGACCTTTATGTATATTTTTTTCCTTTATAATGAGATGCTTAGAGAATATTCATATGCTAACATTGGTATAAGAATAATCATTTTATCTCTTCGTTTACCATTTTGTACATAGATTCTAAATAAATACTGACCTTTCAGTTTGTCATTCGTAGTCTCATAACATCTGGCCCAAGCACGCTGAGATCCATATAAATACGCTGAGATCCATATAAATATGCTGAGATCCATATAAATACGCTAGCTAAAGCTCATGGACTATTCTAAAATACTCGCCATACTTAGATTCTTTATTAATGCATTCTACTAGAGCTGGAATGCGATTTTCCTATATCTATCTCACCAAATCGTACTCATTCATCAACACTCAATTTGAAAGTTATTTCCTTGCAGAATCTTCATTCTTTCTTGTAGGGCAAAGAGACTTTTCTCTTCAACTCTCTCTGCATTTTGTGCCTGCCTCCCTTCAGGTTCTTATCACATTCAGCTGGATAGTGTTAGTTGAGTCTATTTCACAACTTCCCTTTTAAACCACGAGCACTTTGAGAACTGGAATTGAGTTATTATTCATTTACACAAGGCAACAGTGCATAGCATAATGTTATGTTCAGAAGAAGTACTTAATAAATAATTAATAAACATAGGATCAACAATATTACTTGGCTACAGTCAAGAGCCAGTCTCTTTTTATTTTTATTTTTTATTTTTTTGGTTTCATAAAAACTACCTTCAAGTGTTTGCTATATTGAATTATAGCTCATGACATTGCATACCTAATTGCTCTGCTTGCTACAAGTGTCCTTGAATAGGACTGTATTAAACACTGACTAGAAAAGATAGTGAGATATTAATAATAAACCAAAGGCAAACCAAAGGGGCAATTGGACGAACAAAATTTAAAGCATTATTAAGACATTCAGCTAAGTATGTTGTATATCATTTATTATTTTCTCACATTTGTGAGCTTATTATCTTAAACTTTAAAAAAAATAGCTTATTTTGCAAGAGAGAATGCAATAGTTTATAGATGTAATTATGCATCATTAGCTGCAGGATTCTTTAGGTTCTTTATCAGAAGAGGTAGCACATCTATAAAAAAATACATTATTTTGATTAAAATTTCATGAAATTATTTGAGGTATCCCTCTCCTTACATCTAATTCTTATAATGGGTTATCTGAAGTATATATACTGCTCTGAACTTTGAGCGCATTTTATACAAGACTGAACAGAGAAGGGAAAGATAGAAAAATAGGGACTTGTTATAAAATACTGATTTTATAAATAAATAAGTGTCCTCAATACTAATCTTGATGAAGTTATAGGCACCGACTGTTGGGCATGACAGTGTTTCATTACTCCAGTATCCCCCAAAGAGCAGCATTTTACAAAAAGTGTGATATAGTAGATAAGAGCCTCTTAAAGAAGACCAGTTTAACTCTTATTTCTACCTGACTTAGAATTTTTTGCCCAGGTTGATCACATATTCTTCTTTATTTGCACATCCAGTAGTTTCAGTCTGTTTCTGTCTCTGTGTATGTTTTTTCTTCATCTTTTCATTCTCCATATTCAGTTATTTTATAGGAAATACAGTATATATCAAAAGTAACATATATGTAATTATATTACATATGAAATACATAATTATAATGAATAAACATACATGTATAGATATATGTATATCCATATATATGGAATAAATAACGATTGAATGCCTCCAATTAACATCCTATATCTTTGAAGAAACTCCATTTAGGAAATTATTTAAAAGATATATCCCATTGAGAAGTGTATAGGCTACTCAGACGTTTGTAGTGTTTTATCAATCTTGCAGAAAAATTTCGTATGCATCTGTATATGTAAACACACAGGTATAAATGTATATTATATACATACATTTTAAAATGTTATGTTTTAATATTTATTGAGCTAAAAAGTTGTCTGTGACCATATTTTGTTCTCAATTTATTCATGCTTGCCATCCAAGTTAAAAAAAAAAAAAAGATCATCTTTCTATAATTAGACAGTGTCAATGGTTCCATATTTAACAAATAACTTTTTATTTATTTATTTATTTATTTGAGACAGAGTCTCGCTCTGTCCCCCAGACTGGAGTACAGTAGTGCGATCTCAGCTTACTGCAGCCTCTGCCTCCCAGGCTCAAGCGATCCTCCACCTCAGGCTGCTGAGTAGCTGAGACCACTGGAGTGCTCCACCACACCTGTCTAACTTTTTAAAATTTGTGTAGAAAGAGAGTTTCACCATGTTGCCCAGGCTGGTCTCCAACTCCTGGGCTCAAGAGCTTCCCAAAGTGTTGGGGTTACCAGGTGTGAGCCACTGTGCCTGGTCAACAAAGAAGTATTAAACAACATTTCTTTTGGTTTGAGAATGTTTACAGTAAGTAATCCTTCAGCTTAAGGTATAAAATAGGGTTTAATTGGCAACTGGCTAAGAACTAAGGAAGTCAAGAAATGTCTACAAACCAAGTGGTTGTAAAAAACTACATATTTGGAAACAATTCCTAAAGAATAACAAAAATAAGTATAAACACTAACCTGAACCCATGTAAAATTCCGCAAAACGAAAAACAAGACAAACGCCGAAAGAAATAGTAATTCTAATAGTGGTACATGAACAAATTAAATGTTAAAAAGCATCTGGTTTGTACTCAATTCAAATTGTTGAAATGTACTCCAGAAAGCAAAAGATGAAAATGAGAGGATATATATTTATTTTGTATTCTAAGATGAAAGGGGAATTTACAGTATTAATAAAATTGCAAATAAAATAAAGATGTAATTGTAAATTAAAATCTGTTTGCGTCAAAAAAATGTAAAAATTGATATTAAGAAACAAATTAGTAAGGTGTAGAACAATCTTGAGGAGCTCTTTCCAGAATTTATTGGCCTAAAAGATGAACGGAACGTTGAAAAAACAAAGATACGAATATATAATGAAGGGCCAACATTGGGATAACAATTGTATACATAGAATGAGACCAGAAATGATGAAAATAGTTTTAAATTTATAGATTATGGCAATTAAAATTTGGGAAATTAGAGAAGAAAATAGTAAGGAGTTTCTCCATTTTTCCTATGGTTACTTTTTTAAGTTATTTAAACACATTTAAATGTAATTTTAAAAACTAACTTGAATTAAAACTAAAGGCAGAATAAACATACCTGGTTCCTTAGGGGAAAATAGTTCACATAAAGAAGATAGAAAACAGAGGATAAGTGAGAGGACACTAAAAGATATATCATAGTAAAAATATATGT
Source organism: Piliocolobus tephrosceles (assembly GCF_002776525.5). NCBI lineage: Eukaryota > Metazoa > Chordata > Mammalia > Primates > Cercopithecidae > Piliocolobus > Piliocolobus tephrosceles. The sequence goes on from NC_045451.1 coordinate 14,122,018, forward strand.
ATCTGTTATTGTTATGATTATTATTATTATTTTATTGAGATGGAGTCTCACTCTGTCACCCAGGCCAGAGTGCAGTGGTGCGATCTCAGCTCACTGAAACCTCCACTTCCCGGGTTCAAGCGATTCTCATGCCCCAGCCTCCTGAGTAGCTGGGATTACAGGTGAATGCTAACACACCTGGCTAATTGTTTTGTATTTTTACAAAAAAATACAAAAAGAGACGAGGTTTCGTCGTGTTGGCCAGGCTGGTCTCAAACTCCTGACTTCAGATGATCTTCTCGCCTCGGCCTCCCAAATTGCTGGGATTACAGGCATGAACTACCGCACCCGGCCTATATATATCTATTATAAGGGAAATATATGCACATACTTTTGTGTGTGTTTGTGTATATATACACACACATATGTGTGTGTGTTTAATAAGAGAAGAAAACATATCATAATAGACAAGAAAAAGGACAAATTCTATGAAGGAGAATTGGTTTGCTCTCAATAGATGTACCAGTAGGTAATATGCTCAGGATATTGCATGTTTTAGTTTATCCATTCGTTCAATAAATATTTGTAAAATGTCAGATTTTTTTTCTGACATTGTACTAGAGTACTGAATATAGATGATTAAATGAATAGATCATATTCTCGTAACATTCTCAATCTCATGTGAAAGGTAAGCAAGCAAATCAATAATTCTTACATGATTGTCCATTGCTGTGAAGAGCTTTTAGAGCTTGTTTTTTTTTCATTTTCAAAAAAAGGAGGAGAGATAGTAGAGTAGGATGAGGATACGACTTAATAGCACTTGTTAACCCAGAGTAATAAGCATGGTTGAGTCTAGAAAAGACTGAAACTAGAAGTTTCAGGTTCACACTAAATGAGGCCTGAATCTTCCACCTGCCTGGAAATACGATGCTTCCAGGCTACCTATGGTACAGAGGTCAGATTAATTTTTACAGATTGTTTCCTAGGTCTTTAAATTACTCATAGAAAATTAACATTTTGTGACCTTACAAAAAATTAAATCCTACTTACCGTTCTATCCAGAAACACCTAAGAAACAGTTAGTTGCCCAGACTTTTTTGTTTGGTTGTTTTTTCACCAAATCTGTCTTGGGAGGGAACCAGTCCTGAGGAAGGCCTGCCTAGGTGCTGCCTAACAATGGCAGCAAAGTGACTTCAGGGAGCCATCCATGCAGCCAAGCTGAGGCTAACTCATAGGGGCTTTGAGTTCTCACAGAGTGCTCCTTTAAAACAAGTTATTAGGTTCTGGGTACATGTACAGAATACGCAGGTTTGTTACATAGGTAAATGTGTGCGATGGTGGTTTGCCACACCTATTAACGCATCACCTAGGTATTAAGCCCTGCATGCATTCGCTGTTTTTCCTAATGCTCTCCCTCCCCCAACCCCACAACTCCCACAGGCCCCAGTATGTGTTGTTCCCCTCCCTGTGTCCATGTGTTCTCATTGTTCAGCTCTCAATTAAGAACCCAAACTGTTTTAAACAAATTCTGTGACAGGGCATTCCGCTACATGATGAGATGACCATTTTATTTACAGAAAATTTTCATTGGCAAAAAAATTACTGCAAATTAAATTATTATTTGAATTTTTGTTATTGCCACCAACTAGACATTTTCTTGTCTCCAGGACCAGGAGACAGCGAATCGTCTTTTGAGAAGTCCTCCGGAGTAATCTGACTGACATGTCACCCCCACTGATTACTAGGCTGATTCAGCTAATCAGGTAGGCTTGATGGCATTTATTTCCTCTTTTACTCCCTGGCAAATACATTTTACTCTTCCACTTCAAACTCTATTCAAACTTCTATTACAAAAGGGGCTTTCTTTAATCAGCAATATAGTAGCTATGTTTTATAAGTAGAATATATATGAAAATGTGGACCCTGTAATTACATGATAGCACTTGCTTCTTTAGAATTTTTTTTCTAGACTACTAAGATTATTATAGCATGTCAGAAAATTTAATTCTTGCACAAGCATCAGTTTATTCTTTTACTTAGTTATTAATCCATCTGTTTAAATGATATGAAAGTACCAAACACATCCATAACCCTCAAAGATTGTTTATTTTAGTGAGAGATAGTAACAAAAAGCAGAGATGTATCATAATATAGTATATTCCATAGTGGCAGGAAAGAAAAGATGAGAGCCAAGTGAAAGGGGAAACCCTTTATGAAAACATTAGATTTTGTGAGACTTATTCACTACCACCAGAACAGTATGGGAAAAACTGCCCCATAATTCAGTCATCTCCCACCTGGTCACTCCTACAACACATGGGAATTATGGGAGCTACAACTCAAGATGAGATTTAGGTAAGTACATAACCAAATCATATCATATATATTTAATGTATACACATATATATGTATTTATTATTTGGCATTTTATTATATGGCTTGTAATACAAAACTATCAATATTTATTTAATTGCATAAATGGTTCCAAGTTTGCCCATTGTGAGCTACTTCAGGTTGGCTTCTGTGGTTTATGTATATTTTTTAAAGGTTTCCATTCTTTTGTGGGGATTTTCTTACTTTTGGCATCACAAAATTCATAAGGCTTTTGTATTATCCTCTCCTTCAGCCTTGGGATCAACTAATTCTCTAAGGAGCCATATTTCTTTTCTTGAAAAATGGTACTTAGAAACCAAAAACTCAACAGTTAGTGTGCATGGTGCCAATGGATGTCACTGCTTTTGGGTCTCTCAGTGTACAGTTTTAAAACTCATGTATGTATAATAACCTATGTGTATACACATAAACACACACACACACACACACACCTCTGACTCAAATTCAGCATCCCAGGCTTTATTCTTGCATTCTTCCTTTTTTAAATTTGTAACTTATTTCTCTGACAAAAGAAACCCAAGTCTCTCATCTGCAATTTATTTGCTTATTTGTTAAGTTCTAGTATACATATAATCACAGAACTGTTTATGCATACCAAATTGAGAAATAAATTTTCAAACTAATGTGCAGTATTTGCTTGTGATTATTTTTCTTAAAAAGTAGCCAGATGCTACTTAAGTGAGTTCATTTTTCCCTTATTCCATTCATGTTTATGTAAATGTTGAAAAAAATATTTAATTTTTATTTAATTAGTTGTATAGGTACAGTTTAATTTTACTGTTTACAATTTGAATTTCATTTTATCCTCCTCCTTATATTTTTCTTGCTCCTTAAGAAATTTACATATAGTTCAATTCACAGGTTGTGATGTACAAACAAATGAAAAGAATGATCTATCTACCACCATAGTTATATATACCTCTCCCTAAGTATTCTCTTATGTGATCCCTTTTTGGTCAAAACCCTTCCCTCCACACTCTACCCCTGGCAACCACTGATTTGTTTTCTGCCCCTACAGTGTTTCCTTTCTGGACAGTCATATAGATGGAATCATGAAATATTAGTCTTTGGAGTCTGTTGGTTTGTTTTTGACCAAGTAAAGTGCATGTAGCATTCATTTATGTGGTTGTGTAAATCAAGAGTGTTTCTTTTTATTTTTGAGCAGATTTTATCTTTCATCTTATGAATGCATGTTAGGTGTTTATCCATTTACCTGTTGAATGACCGCAGGATTGTTTCCAGTATCTGGTGATTTTAAAGCTTCCATAAACATTGGTTTAAAGGATTTTGTATGAACATATGTTTTAAGGTACCTTGAGTGAAATTGCTGGATCATATTTTAAGCATATGGTGATGTTTTGTGAGAAAGTATCAAACTGTCTATTGAAGTGACTGTGGAACAGGAAAGGTTCCCTCAATCCCCCTTGCAGGGAGTGTGATGGGGGTGTGCCCCGCTGCTGAAACCCCTGGGGGAGAATGCAGATGGGCAGGTTGTGGGACTCTGACTCCCTGTGTTCTTGAAGGACGGAGACTTTTCTGTATCTTGGGATTCTTGCCGTGGTGTACCAGGCACAAGAACTAGATCACACGGGGACTTGGAGAATGAGTGCAAGGTTTTGTTGATTGGAAGCAGCTCAGCAGATGGGGGAGCTAGAAGGGGATGGAGTGGGAAAGTGGTTTTCCCCTGGAGCCCAGCGCTCAGTGGCCCAGGGTCTGCTCCGACTGTCCCAGTCAAACTCCACATCATTCCGCATGTTGATGGCCTGCCAGCCTCCCAGCCTCTGTCGGTGTGCTCTTCCATCCTTGTCCTCTCGACATCCAGCTGCTTGTGTGTTCTTCTGCTGATGTGTTCCTCTAAACCTCCAATTGCTTGTGTGTCTCCCTACTAGGGTCACAGGATTTTTATAGGCACAGGATGGGGGTGTGGCAGTCCAGGGTGGTCTTGAGAAAGGCAACACTTAGACAGAGAAACAGAAATGCCTGTCCTCACCTAATCCATGTGCACAGGCCCAAGGGTGGAGCCCTTGCCAGGGACCATGCCCTCCTCTACCCAGCACTTCCCTGTCCCCCTTTTGTATCAACTCTTAACATTTGAAATTTACACCAGAAATCTCTGAGAGTTCGAGTTGCACAGCATCCTAGCCAGCACTCCCTACTATGAGGTCTGCATTCTTGTGATACTCCCCACTGGGTTGTGATGTAGTTGATGCATGATACTTTCAAAATTTTACTAGATTCAACATCACATCTCTGTTCATGAGAGTATTGGTTTGTAGGCTATCATGTCAGAACAATGTTGATGTAATAGGATTAGTAGGGAAGTGTTTGCTTTTATAAATATAAGTAAATATGCTCACCTATATTATAGACAAAAGCATTGGCAAAACTAAATCTTGTGGTATATCAAAGGTCATTTCCTCCCATGTGACCTCTTTGAATGAACGCTTAAACAGTGTCTTTCAAATAGGCAAAAATCACAAAACTAAATTTAATTACTAAAATATAATGTGCAAGCTTATTATCTTCTAGAATCCCTGAAGCAGTATTGTTATGAAGATAATTTTTTCATTGTTTATTTCATAAAACCTTATGAATGATTTGCCCAAGTTTCCCTATGGCTTTTACTTGTCTGAAATTATTTGTTGTAACTCCATATTAATATCTTCCTTCATCTTTTGTTCAAATCTTGTTCACATTTGAGACCGACTAAATATCACCCCAATGAACAATTTTGTCACATTCCTTTATATTTTCAGTCTTTCATAAAATTTTCACTTTTATAGGGGAAACAGTATTATCATGAATTCCTTAACTAAACCTCTTAAATTATCTTAGATTTAGAAACCCAGGACGTGAGAAGAAATCATCTTCTCATTACTATATTGAATCTTCTTTCTATAATTTAGACAGTATATCTGTCTAGAGTGTTGTCAATGACAAAGATGCGGCAATGTTCTCACTACACAGGTGTGTGGTGTGCTGATAGAGGTAAGAGAGCAGAAGTTACAATGAACAACGAAAGGAGAATGACAAGAAAATACATTAATAAATGTCACTGAAGATACAGGACAGAGACAGCTTAGATCTTTTCAGAAGTAAACTCATTATCTAAATTGCAGCATTGCCTTGAAATAGCTCAATTATTTTTACAAACTACAAAATACAGCTCAATCATGACAACAACTTCTTATATAATAGTTTAATATTACATTACAGGAGACCAAACATAAGTGATGTTTTATATCTTCTGTTGACATTTTTTTGGGGGACACATCCCATTTATTTTTACAATAATAAAAATATGCTTTAAGGGGGCAGGGCGCAGTAGCTCATGTCTGTAATCCCGGGACTTTAGGAGGCCAAGGCGGGCAGATCATGAGGTCAGGAGATAGAGACCATCCTGGCTAACATGGTGAAATCCCGTCTCTACTAAAAATACAAAAAGTTAGCCGGGCGTGGTGGCAAGTGCCTGTAGTCCTGGCTACTTGGGAGGCTGAGGCAGGAGAATCACTTGAACCAGGGAGGCAGAGGTTGCAGTGAGCTGAGATCACGCCACTGCATTCCAGCCTGGATGACACAGTGAGATTCCTTCTCAATAAAAATAAAAATAAAAATAAAAATAAAAATAATAAAAATAAGTAAAAATATAAGCTTTAAGGGCTAAAATTATTTCTACTTTTTTGACAACATGGAATATTTAAGAAAATATAGTTGTTGCTATTGTTGTTTTGTTAGGAAACCTAGAGATTACAGGTATACTGACAAAACAAATTCCTCAAACATCACTACCCTCATGATATAAAAATATATATTTATATACAACCAAAAGTAATAATATTTTGTTTCTTTAATAACACTGAAGCCTATTTGATTAATTTGATTTATTTATCTTATAGAGCTATATACTGCCACTTTTGCTTCATATATGGTATAACCAGATTCATATAAAGAAACTCTTTAATATATTGACCTAAAAGGCCAAAATGCCTACATCCTTATTAAAGCAATATTTTCTAGTATGTGAATAGGGATCTCACAATGTGACAGTTTAATTGTATTTCCTTTCAATTTCTTACTCAATCAAACTTACGTTGTAGCCAAACATCTTGTTCTGTTTGTATAAAAGAGGTACCATTTCCTGTTAAACTTTAAACTCTAATACCTTTTTTGATCATCAAATAGATGCCTAATGATAGCAGCAGCAGATGTTCAGATATTATGCTTCTTCTCCAAGAATTGCCTTTCAAATGTCTAAGCATCAAAAAAGAAGAAAGCATAATGTGGACAAAATTATTTTTAAAACCCTGCCCTCTATCCTACAGAGAGTATAAATTTCAAAAATATGACTTCCCAAACATCTGCTGTATAACCAGCCAAGGCTGGCCAGCGTTCTTATGAGTCCTCTAGCTGCCAAAAGTGCCCTATGTGTGGGAGTAACGGCTGGCTCCTGAACTGGAATGGATCAAAAAGGAGGGCAGAATGCAGTAGGTTCAGGAAAGACAGCAATGTGGGAGAGGAAAAGGTGCCAAGTTCTTTCAGAATCACCTACATATGTCCATTAGCTTTGTAACTGCAGTATGGTTTATTTCATTCCAGAGTGGGAATTACAACACAAGAGATGGTTAGAAATGACACTTCATCTCAATGGAAAATAAAATTAGCTACAGATGGTGAAGATCTGCTCATCTTCTATTACTTGGAGTTATAAAGGTGTTACTTTATTACTGAATCACTTAACTTGGGTGAAGTCATACAAATCAGAGTGGGGAATGTTAACATTTTAGGCAATTACTTCTCTTATTCCCTAATCCTTCAAATGGTTTTAAGAGTAAAAATTCCACGATTATAACTAGAAAATATAATTGTGCTGACTCAGGGTTGAGAGATTAATAACAAAACAGAAACTATTCATTCAACAAACCATCTAAATTTTTGTATATATTTGCAGAATGAGAAAAGGTAACACTCTCACTGAACCTGCAGAAGTTTAGTAAATATTTCCAGTGCACAAATTAATGATTGGTAGTGCACTGTATACTGAAGATTCAAGAAAATATGTTATGTCTAATCTTGGCACTTTCATACAGAAGAATAATGACGGAAGGCTAGGCTATTTTATTTCCTGTGATTTTTTTCTCATTTGATTTTTTTAAATAAAATATGTAGTTATTAAATAATCCAAACATACAAAAATGACCAATATCAGGATGCTGATATTATTGATGAGGACTCTACTTTCTTGACCTAATTTTTTCACAAAAGCCCTACCCCACAAATCATCACATTGGAGATTAGAGTTTCAATGTATAAACTTCGGGAAAACACAGCTATTCAGTACACTGCAGAGTAACCAAGATATCAAGCACTTCAGATGCCAAAACCATAAAAAGAAGCAAAATTGATTGAGGTGAGATTTACAGTCACTGTAGCGTTTTATTTTTGAGTCACTTTCAACTTGAGTTGCACAGCAGAAAAGTTAAATGATAGAGGCCATCTAGAATTTTTAGTAAAAAGAGAAGTTTTTATTGATGCGGAAATATAAAAGATATACACATAAAAACAGAAAAGATTGTAAAAATCTCATGAGAAATAAGAAAACTGTTAATACATTCCGTTGGAGTCTCTCAAAGAGTGGAGAGAGAGAGAATAAAGAAAAAATCATATTTGCCCTAATACTAGTCAAATATTTCAAAGCAGGCAAAATCAAATATGTGCAAATTGAAGAATCTCTTTGGCTCCAAATGTGAGAAATATTTCATTGAAACAATACTAAAAATAATTTTTAAAAATATTTTACTAGTGAGTAAAAAGGGATGCTTTATATTTTAACTACATTAATTAGACTAATAGGCAACTTTTTGAAAATTAGTGAAGAAAGACAAAAAGACCTTAATAAGACAGGTTTAAAATATTGATAACAAAATAACTAGAAATATCTAGAAACTGTACCAAACCTTCAAGGATAAAAAATGTCTGAAACAAATGAAAATGGAAACACAATGTACCAAAACCCATGAGCTGTGGCAATACCACTGCTAAGGAGGAATTTTATAGCAATAAAAGCCAACATTAAAAAGTAGAAAGATTTAAAATAAACTAACAATACACCTCAAGTACTTGGTAAAGCATGAACAAATCAAACCCCAGATTAGTAGAAGGAATAAATAATAAACATAAAAATAGAAATATACAAAATACAGACTTAAAAACAATGCAAAGTATCTATAAAACAAAATGATGGCCTTTTGAAAGAATAAACTAAATTGATAAACCACTAGCTAATAAAGAATGAAAAGGAGAAAACCCTCAAAAATAAAATCAGAAGCAAAAAGGAGGCATTACAACTGACACTACAAAACTTCAAAGAATCATTAGAGACTACTATGAACTACGGTCAGCACACTGGAAAACATAGAGGAAATGGATAATTTCTGGATATGTATAATGTACCAAATCTGAACTAGAAAGAAATATAAAACCTGAACAGACCAATAATGAGCAATGAGATTAAATCAGTAATAAAAAGTCTTCAAGCAAATTAAACTCAAGACCAGATGGATTTAATGCTGAATTCAAGAAAATTTATGAAGAAGAACTAATACCAAGTCTTCTTAAACTATTCCAAAATATCGAAGAGAAAATAATTATTTTTAATTCATTATATGACGCTGCCATTATTCTGAGACCAAACCCAGGCAAGGATACAACAAAAAAAACTATAGGCCAATATCCTTTACTAACACAGACACAAAAATCCTCAACATAATTATAGTAAATTAAATTCAACAACACATCAAAATGATTATACAACATGATCAAGTAGAATTTGTACAGGAATGCAAAGTCGCTTCAACATATGCAAAACAATACGTATAATACATCATATCATTTTAATGAATGGAAACCATATGAGATGCAAAAAAACATTTTTTTTCTGCAAGAACAATGATTCAGAAAAAGCATTTGATATACTTTAATGTCCCTTTTTAATAAAAATTCTCAACAAATTAGGTATAGAAGGAACATATCTCAATGTAATAAAGCCCACACATGACACACCCACAGCTAACATACTGAATAGGAAAGAGCTGAAGGTCTTTCCTCTAACAAATGAAATAAGACAATGATGTCCACTTTTACCACACTTTTAAAACATAGTACTGCATATCTTAGCCAGATAAATAAGGCAAGAGAATGAAGTAAAGTGAACCCATAATGGAAAACAGAATATCAAACTGTCCCTCTTTGCACACAACATGGTCTTGAATATAGTAAAACCTAAAGACACTAGGAAAAAAGAAAAAAACTCCTAGAACTTATAAACAGATTCAATAAAGTTACAGGATAAAAAACTGACTTACAAAAGTCAGTGCCAATTCTATACCCCAATAAAAGTAGTCAAAAAAGAAATAAAAATAGTAATCCAATGTACAGTAGCTATAAAAAAAAACCTAGGAATAAGTTTAACCAAGTAAGTAAAAAGCCTTTGCAATGAAAACGATGAAATAATGATGAAAGAACTTGAAGAGGACACAAACAAATGAAAAGACATCTCAGGCTCATGGATTAGAAGAATTAATATTTTGAAAGTGAATATACAACCCATAGAAATTTACAGATTAAATTCAAGGCCTATAATATAGCAAAGATATTTTTCACAGAAATAGAAAAAACAATCTTAATCTTAAAATTCATATAGAATCCAAATAGCCAAAGCAATATTGAACTAAAAAGAACAAAGTTGGTGGCATCACACGACCTCTCTTTAAAATGTGGTACAAAACTATTGTAACCAAATTAGCATAGTCTTCATATAAAAAATAGACACATAAACCAATGTATTTATAGCCAACTGGCTTTCAACAAAGATACCAAGAACATACATTAGGGAAAGACCGCCTCCTTCAATAAATGGTGTTGGTAAAACTAAATATTCATATGGAGATAAATGAAACTAGACCCTACCTGTCACCATATACAATAATCAACTGCAAATAGATTAAAGACTTAACCATAAGACCTGAAACTATAAAACTACTAGAGGAAAGCTTAAAGATGATGAATGCTTCAGGACATCACTCTAGGCAAAGATTCTATGAATTCAAAAGCAGAGTCAACAATAACAAAATACACAGATGGGTCTAAATTAAAGTAAAAAGCTTATGCACACCAAAATAAACAATCAAGAAAGTGAAGGGACGACCTGTAGGAGGGGAGAAAATATTTGCAAACTGAGCATGCGAAAGACAATCTCATTAAAAAAGAGGCAAAGGATCAGAATAGATCTTTTTCAAAAGAAGACATACAAATGGCTAACAGGTATATGAAACATGCTTAACATCACTAAGGATAAAGAAAATGCAAATCAAAACCTCAATGAGATATCATCTCACTTCAATTAGACTGGCTATTATCAAAAAACCAACATATTACAAATGATGTTTTAGGGACTAAGGGAAAACTCCGCCTTCATTCTCAGAAGTTTTACTTAACAATCAACTCACTAAAGGGAGATTAATAGGAGAAATAACCCACACATTTATTAGCTTGCATGGAGGAAAACCAAAAAGTGATTACCACAAATCGTAATGGATTAAAGATGTTTATCTATCTTAATTCTCAGGAGGAAGGGAGATAGGAAAATGTGGATGATTTTAGGGGGGTAGTAAATGATTTCTAGGGAAGTTCAATGAACTTGAAGAACATACGATGGCTTTGGGCAAAGTCTGTTGGACCCTCAGTGCAGACAACACTTTGTGAAAAAATCTGTTGATGTGCCTTGACAGACTTCAATCTTTTTCCTGTAATATGAGTTCAGTTAATGAAAACTCAGGGAAGAGATTAGAGATAGTTGTTTTCTTCTTTGCGTGGTGCAGACTTAAGACAGATAAAGGAATTTCAAATATTAACATCTTATTTTGGGAGAGAGAGGACTGAAACATGTGCATTGGGGGAGAAGGTCAGTTCAATCTTCAGTTCAAGGTAGCAAAGTACCATATTTTGGGGTATCAGTTTCTGAGCCCCAATGTTGGCAAGTATACAAACCAAAGGGAACTCTTATGCTGTTAGTCAGAATGTAAATTAGTATGGCCATTATGAAAAATAGCATGGATGTTTCTCAAAAAACTAAAAATACAACTACTATAAAACACCCACTACTGACCACTACTGAGTATTTATCCAAAGGAAAGGAAATAAGTATATCAAAGGGATCCTTCTACCCACGTTTAATGCAGCACTACTCACAATCGCTAAAAAGAGGAATCAACCTAAACTTCCATCAACAAAGGAGATTTTATATATATATATATATTTCTTGTATAGATACATACATATAGTGTTCTAATGTATATATAATGTATATATACACATTATACAAATATACCACACACACACATATATATACACACGCACACACACAATATACACACACACACACAATATACAGACACACACACTGGAATACTATTCAACCTAAGAAAGAATGAAATCTTGCTACTCATGGCAACATGGATGAGCCTGGAGGACATTATGTTAAACAAACTAAGTCTGGCCCAGAAAGACAAACTTTACACATTCTCACTCATATGTCAAAGCCAAAAATTCGAGTGCATGGAAAGTAGACAGTATTTTTAGAGCCTGGGAAGGGTAGAGGAGGGGGAGGATGGGGAAGAGTTTTGTTAATGTACACAACATTATAGACAGAGAGGGGCAGTGAGTTCTGGTGTTCTGGAGCGCTGCTGAGTGAATATGGTTAGCTATAATTTATTGTATATTTTCAAAAAGCTGGAAGAGAGGATTTCAAATGTTGGCAATACAAAGAATGATAAATGTCTGAGGTTACACATATGCTAATTGCCCTTATTTGATCGTTACACATTGTATACACATATCAAAATATCATTCTGTATTCCACAGATATGTACAATTATTATGAGTATGTAAATTGAAAGGCAAAAAGTACTAAGACAATAGTCAAATCCAAAAATCATAGTGGAGATTTTAACACATCTCTCAGGATTTGATGGATAAAGAGGAAACAATCAGTAAGAGTATTAAGATTTAAATACCATAGTTCATATAGTTGTTATATTACAAAAAACGTTTTTATGACATTTTGTTATTTTGTAACTAATAAATAAAATAACTGTAAACCCCCAAATGTTTACAAATTAAGCTACAATTTAATTAAAAAAAGAATGGCTAATATGAACAAATCTTTCTAAATCTCAATATGTTTCCAAATGACTCATGGGCGGAGGTAAAAGTTACAAATAAAATTAGAAAAAAAAATAAATGAATTATAATAAAAATACAACATAATATTTATGTGATTAAACTAAAGCAGTTTTGTGGTATAAAATGTACATAAATAACAGAAGAAATGCTAAAGAGTAAATAATCTAATTATCAATTTAAAGATGCTGGAAAAAAACTGCAAAGAAAAAGAAAACATATTAAATAGTAGAAATTCTTAAAATAGGAATACACCTAGAGAAATGTTGAGTACATGAAATGTTCAATCTTGAAAAAGATGAAGAAAGCAGATATATCTCTCATCTAAGCAAATGTATCACTTATAAAAGCAAATTAGAAGTTAAAATTTGCCAATATTAGGAACTAAATAAATGTGTCAATATACATCTTGAAGCACTTTAGAAATAAAAAAAGATGCTACAAAGTATTTTTGCTAATGCAGTATACCTCATGATTTCTTTGTGAAAGAGAGAGGAAGAAAGCATGAATGAACACACAGGAAAGCTTAACCACAACGCGATTACAATGAAGGACTCACACATCCCCACAGAACGGCTTTACAGAGTCACCCAGAATTCTGGATAAGGAATCATACTTTTACATCTGAGTGTTGATAGGTTTTAGGAAGGAGGGAGGGAGGGAGGGAGGGAGGGAAGGAAGGGAGGGAAGGGAAGGAAGGAAATCAAAGGGAAAGAGGGAGGGAGGGAGACAGAAAAGCACCACATTGGACAAAGCCATTTTCTACAGCTGACAGGATCTGCTAAGTGACTGGCAACAAAGGTCATCTTTAGGCAACACTTTTAGTAGCTAATGAACTACATGTATCACTGTCCTAAGGGGACTCTAGTAGTGCATCACAGGGTCCACCACAATATCCAAACAGAAAATAATACAATGTGAAACCTATCTCACACCATAGACAAAAGTAAATCCAAGAATATGTTCTAGACACAAATATGTGCTCTCATCATAAAAATGAACAGTCTTAGAGGGCAGTTTGCAATGCAGGATATACAAGTGGCTAATAAGCATATGTAAACATCCTTAACTCATTCAATCATCAGGGAAATGCAAATTTAAATTTAAATTGTTATTCAACACCAAAATAAATTTGAATACCAAAAGTTGATGGTAACTGTGAAGGCATTTCAAATTACATCCTGTTGCAGGATTATAATTTTATATAATCACTTTAGAAATTGTTTATTGTATAAACTTTATAGTAGGGACTAAGTTGAAGACAAGTATAGACTCTGACTCTGTAATTTCACACCTATGTGTATCCTCAGTATGAATATGTCTCTACAGCATGGCACCAAAAGGAATAAGTAAGAATGTTCATAGCGGAATTATTTCAGAATAACTAAAATAGGAAACCCACCAAATATTAATCCCAGTAGAATGTATACATACGTTGGGTATTCAGCAATAGAATACTAAAAAGCAGTGAAAACAATTGCACTCCAGGTACACACAACAGCATGGATAAAAATCATAGACATCATGTTGAATGAAATAAGGCAGACACAGAAAAGTATATACTTTGGCCCTATTTATCTAAATTTCAAAAACTAGCAAAATTAATCAACACTGATAAAAGTAAAAATACTGAATAACTTACTAGGCACGTTTTATTTTAACTAGGAGATGTCAGAGCAGGAGGTATCTGGAAGATTTTGGTGCTCTGTATCTTGATCTGGGTGTAGTTACATGGATGTGTTCCTCTTGTCAATGAATCTACACTTGAGATCTCTGTACATGATGAATGTTATATTTAAATCTATGCCATTCCTCTCAATGCTCCACCTCATCTAAAAGAGAAAAATTAGCTGTCATTTTTTTATTGAATAAAAGTTAAATTAACTCACCAGTGTTAGACTGTATTGTTTTTGAAATGGGTCATGAGAGTGAATAATACTTCCTGTGCATGTGTGTTTCTGGTTTTCCGGATGACTGAATGAGAGAACTTGGAAGCTTTATGAGAAAAAGTAATTTAAAAGAATATGACAGCAGGTGACTAAATTAGTAAAGCAAAATAAGAATAGTAAATACAAACAATAAATAAGAAATTGTAAAACTGAAATCTGGAGAAGACAGTGGAAAGTTTTTTCTGAAGGTTAAGATATTATGACTGTTCTGCTATAAAAACATCTTGAAGAGAGTTGTGTATTAGGAATATTATTAAGAAACTAGTATTTGGAGAAGATAGCATTATATATATACATGTACATACGCACACCCACACACACACACACACACACACATATTTGGATGTTCCTTGGGTGTTGTTCAAAATTACTGAAAATACATCATTAGTTTGATGGAAGAAATTTTAAAAATATGTCTTCAAATCTGGATTATTCAAGTAAGGTCACCATGATCACATCTGTTATACTTTTACCATAGTTGAATTTTGTTTCTCAGAGTTCTTGTGACTACAGATACGTGCTATAAATCTATGAATAATGTTTTTCTCATATAAGCCTAGTAAAATTGGGTGTATTGTTGCTGAAGTTGGCAAAATGCATTAGTTGTAGGGTAAAATGTGAATACATATTAAGAAGTGAGAGATTGGATAGTGTTCTTCCAGGAGACTTCATGTAATTTAGGCCAGAAATAGAAAGCGAGACTCACATACTTGGTTCCCTTGCCTTGTGACTCCATACAAGACTGATGACAAAGACCTCAACATCTGTGACTGAACACCATTGTGCAAGGGGTAGCAGTTTTCCCTTTCAGCATTTCCTTGAGCTAGACGTGGAATACAAGCAGTCACTGATATTGCCAAGTATCTTTAGAAATATTCTGGAATAAATCAGGTTCCTGTTAAGAGGACAAGTTGCCTCACGCAGAAAATGCTCTTTTAATTTAAAATAGACAGATCCTGAACACAGCAGCAAAAAAAATTCTAAAGAATCATAGGACGGACTGTCAGGTTTGGAGAGTCAGGTCATTTTCACAGCATTCTGGAGTTCAGAATGTGCCAGAGGAGTGTGATTATAGAAAAAGAAATTACTCATGAGAAGTATTGCGATGGCAGATGCTGGAATATCTCATAAGAATATATTTTTTTCCTACTAAGAAAATATTTAATTGACTAATTGTGGATGCCAGGCTTGAGAGAGAGAGCGCACACACATAGAAGCATATTAACTTGAAAACAGAAAAAAAAATGAATAGCTTGTCATTGTTAGGATACTGACCACTCACTTGTGATTTACTGACAAGTGTATACTTAAAGAGTCTGCAATAGTGGTATGGTTTGGACACCTGTCCCTTCAATCTCATGTTGAAATGTGATCTTCATTGTCGGATGTGGGGCCTACTGGGAGGTGTTGTGGTCATGAAGGTGGATCCCTCATGAGTGGCTTGGTGCCATCCTCATGGTGATGAGTGACTTCTCACTCTATTCGTTCACTCAAGAGCTGGCTGTTAAAAGGAGCCTGGCACCCTCTCCTCTCTCTCTTCTTCTCTCTCACCATGTGACACGTCTGCTCCCCCTTAACCTCCCGCTATGAGTAAAAGCTTCCTAAGGCCTCACCAGAAACCAACCAGATGTTGGAGGCACATTTGCACAGCCTGCAGAACCATCAACCAAATAAATCTGTTTTCTTTGTAAATTACTCAGTCTCAGGTATTCCTTTATAGCAATGCAAACTGGACTAACAAAAATAGATATTAAGAAATTCATCAGGCCGGGCGCAGTGGCTCACGTCTGTGATCCCAGCACTTTGGGAGGCCGAGGCGGGCGGATCACCTGAGGTCGGGAGTTTGAGATCAGCCTGACCAACATGGAGAGACCCCGTCTTTACTAAAAATACAAAATTAGCCGGGTGTGGTGGCACATGCCTGTAATCCCAGCTACCTGGGAGGCTGAGGCAGTGCTTGAACAAGGGAGGCAGGGTTGCCGTGAGCCGAGATGGCACCATTGCACCGGCCTGGACAACAAGAGTGAAGCTCTGTCTCAAAAAAACAAAAAACAAACAAACAAACAGAATAATGTTCATCAGAGGTAAATAAATTTATTTGGAAGGCAGAAAAAAAAAATCCAAATTCTCAAATGACAAATAGCTTAGGTAACAAAAACTTTTTCTAAAGTTCAGCATAGAATGCTTAAAATGTGATTTTGTGAAGGAAAAAACATGGTAGTTTCCTATTACAGTGCCTTATATGACATTGTGAAATGTAATCCATTTCTAACGTGCCCTGGATTTGCATATGTAGTGATTCTACTGTACCGCCATGGCCCATTTTATTGAGCTTTTGCATTCAGAGCTAAAATTCTGAATTCCCATTTACTTGAGGCTAAAAATTAATGACTTTGGTTCAATTGCAGACTAGGCTAGTGAGGTCAGGAATTGAAATCTTTATTT
Organism: Piliocolobus tephrosceles; assembly: GCF_002776525.5. Classification (NCBI taxonomy): domain Eukaryota; kingdom Metazoa; phylum Chordata; class Mammalia; order Primates; family Cercopithecidae; genus Piliocolobus; species Piliocolobus tephrosceles. Next base: position 14,139,021 of record NC_045451.1, read on the forward strand.
AAGATACTGATTTTTTTTTTTTTTTCCTTTCCAAGTTTCAAAAAGCAATAAAGTGCCTTTATCTATTTTCTCTCTGCAGGTTAGCAGCGACAATTCAGTAGCAATAGAAATACTACCGAGCTACATTGTGAAGTTGAGGCCCCTTTTCTAAAATTCTTCCCCCCTTTTGCTCCCTTTCCTGTTGTTGATAACATAATAGTTAGGTACTCAAAGTGCCTTACTTCTTCCTAGAATTGTGATATATTCAGCAGTCTCTGAGGCAGTTGTAAGTGATGAAGAAAAAACATTGATTGGATATTTGAAATGTCAATTATAAATATATAGTTCTTTCAGAAATACAATGCCAAATATATGCATGAATAACAAAAGCAAACTCTACACAGGAAATTTTATAATATAAATTTTGCAACATTATAAACTGAAAAAAACCCTATATTCTCCATAAATTTATTTCTCAATTCATTTCTATATATCCACTAAGAATCCTGTTAGGAATGTGCTTGTTGCCTTGAAGGTCATGAAGGTCATTGTGTGAAATCTGTCAAGATAACAGTATCTAATTCTGCACTCTGAATAGAGTAGGCGCTAAATGAGCCAGTTCTCTGCAGAATAATGACCTCCAAATCCTTAAATCTTATCCTGCTACTTATTGAGGCTTCTCCTACCTCAGATAGTGTTCTGAAGGAAATATAAATAGAGGACATACTGTTTTTAAATTCTTCCCCCCCGCCCTCCCCACCGCTATTTGGGCTTTCACTCTAGTCTTTATGCAGTCCACTAGTGTGGTCATGGGTGGATTATTCTTGGCTTTCCTGAACCGTTTTTGTTTAGACTTGAAGAAGACCTCTGATGTCCATCTGAAGCTTGTTCTCATGTCTCAGTTCACTCTTGTTTCAACTTTTGACTTTCAAACAGAAAATCTCCTAAATGAGAATTCTAAATAGGAGAAGATACAAAATAATTACTTGAATTATAAAAGCTTTTAATGTCTGTTCCTTCTACCAGAACTTAAGACTGCCCAAACATCTTGGCAAAAATGTTTCTTGCTGTAACTTTGTCAGAGCCCCATGTTGTAAGTGGAGAAAATGGTTGGGTGGGGACAGGAACACTGAGAGCCCAGGGTCAAGCATTAGCAAAGCACGGATGTGTTACTGATGGTGAACACAGCTTTATAAGACAACTGGCTGCATGCAGCATATCAAAATTCACGTATTGATAATAGTTGAAAATAGTTGCTAATACAACATTAACATTTTAATTTATTTTATATTATTTACCTTTAATTCAAAGGTTATAGAATTCAACAATCAAATTTTGGAGAGAACTAAATTTTTCTTGACTGAAATTATGTGTTTTAGAATTTAAAAGCAGATTCTGTCACATATGTAATAAATTATCTACTTTTGAATATAAGCTTCATATAAAATGATTGCATATCAACCAGGTTATCCCCAAGTTTTGCTAGGAATATTTGCCAATGTAATACTGCATATAAATGTCCTAAGTCAGTGTATTATAATTCAGACAGCCTGAAGTAGTGTTAACATCTTCACTATTAACATCAAGAGTGAAGAAAAACAAAGTGTAGAATCTAGATTTATTATCATACTCAAAGTTGTTAAACTAGTTTTTTTTTTTCTTTTTTTTTTTTTTTTGCTTGTTTTACTATGTTTTTGTACATGGCTTACAGTATATTGATTAATCTGTATCTTTGGCCCTATAATGTTTTGCTTTTCCCTTCATTTTTAATAGTATTTATTTTCTGCATTTTTATTCCATTCTTATAACTTCCATTTTATTTAGGTGTAATAGTTGATTTAATCTATACTTTAGTATTTCATTGGCATTTTTTGAGTACTTTACTTTTTGCTTATGAGACAGCTCAAAGTTTGAATTTTTTTAAGTGTATAAATCCATGGAAATATATATACATGTATATGTATAATTCTTGCAAGAAACATGATTAAATTTAAATCAAGAAAATTTAACATTATACATTTTAGAAATTCTAAACTTACTTTTAGAAAGCCTATGAAAATAAAACCCAGAATAGCCTGTGCTGGCATTTATCAGTCTCAATTTTTAAATTACCAGGTGGTGTTTTCATTTGAGCACAGAGTATTTGAATGTTCCTTGATTGAAATCATATGAAAACCTGGTTTGATACTTTGGAAATGCAACTAAGCATTAAGAGTGTGTGTGTGAGAGAGAGAGAGAAAGAAAGAGACAGAGACAGAAATGTTTTCATACATATGCTCAGTAGGTTGATTCACCTTTCGAATTATGAAGCATATCTGCATTTAAAAATTTAAAAATGAAATACGTAATACGTATTTTGATAGTTAAAATTTTTCCTCTATAAAATGATTATTTGTTTTAAATACACTCAAGAAAAGTATGAGAGAACTTGAGATGGGCCTATCAGCTGTAAAAGCATATTAATTTGTAATAATACGTTCATAGGTCCTAGTATAAACCACCTCATTTAGGCCTAAAGAAACCTTTTAATGGAATCTATTTTTTAAGGTAGAATAGGTAGGAATGACGTTAATAAGCACATGATAAAGAAGGAATCAGGTATCTCAACAATGATTTTTGTTTAATTGTGTTCACTATGTAGTGATGAGTAAGAGTAGATTATTAAAATACAAAAAAAATTGAATTAGCTAAATCTTACAGCATTCAGTATTATGGGCTTTACTTTAAATGTTTTTCATTTATGAACTTGTTAATATATTAATCCTATGAAGTATATATTATTATTAATGCTTTTTTTTTTCTGCTAAAGAAACTAGATGACATAGGAGTTAAGTGACTTGCCCAATCTAGTAAGTAGCAGAGCCATGTTCAAATGCAGGCTATCTCCCTTCAGATTGAGCACATTAACCCGTATGTTCAGTTGCTACCATTTGGCTCTGTAATGGGAGTATATTTTTAACACAGCATTTACGAAGTGTAAAGTATTTTTTAATAATAATAGAATATATTTAAAACACATGAGGATTAAAAGCTGCATATGTGGCTGGATCACATTTATATGCATATTGATGCAGATGTGAGTATTTACAGATATAGATATGGAAGTGGATAAAGATAACCAAAAGATACATTAATGGAGGAGCACAAGCCAGGATCAGCCACCAATGAAATAAAATAATCTCTGTCCTGTGTCTAAACCTGAGCCCATCTGAAGGCCCATAACCCGTCTTTGTGGGAGTTGTATGGGTTGAAACTGGGTCCCCCAAAGAAATTATCTGAGATGCCTTAGCAAATTTACAAAAATGTGATTCTCCTAGGTCTATGGCCAATGATCCAAGGACCTGTAAAATGAATTAAGTGTAATACCCAAGAGATCTAAACCACCATTATAGCTTCCCTGTTAGGGTAAAAGTATATTCAGATCAGGTGATGGATGGAATCTTAGATTAAATTCAATTCACAGTGGATTGGGTTGCAAATTCATCAGATGTGATGCTATTTCATAATTCTCAGAAAGATATTCAGGTTGAAATAATTAGCAACTGACACAATTTGCACATTTTGTTATTGTTGTGGACAGTAAAAACTATTACAGAAGTTAAGAACAATGAAAACCCTAGAAACGGTTTTGCTTCAACTAAACTAAAATGGAAAGTCTGAAGCAGTACATTTTCCCTTGTAGAATGGCAGAGGTTAGTGCAGCCCTCGAAAATTGAAAAAATGAGGTGGTGGTTCCTATTATGTCACCATTTAATCAACCAATATGACTGTGCAAAAAACCAGAGTGATCATGATAGAGAATAGTGGACTACTGCAAACATAGCCAAGTGGAGGACTCAACGGTAGATGTTCTGTCAACTATATTGTCTTTGCTAGGACAAAACACCACAACCTCTAGTGTATTTGATGCAATTATTGATCTGGCAAATGCATTCCTTTCAATACCACAGTCTAAGGAAGAACAGAAGTAGTTTGCACACAAAACACATGTATTAACTCACCTGTTGCAAAATACTTTGAAGGAAGGAGCATTGATTTTTGCCGAGACCAGCTTAGTCGGGGAGACCCTAACCCAGCGGCACTAGAGGAATTAAAGACACACACACAGAAATATAGAGGTGTGAAGTGGGAAATCAGGGGTCTCACAGCCTTCAGAGCTGTGAGCCCCAAACAGAGATTTACCCACATTATTTATTAATAGCAAACCAGTCCTTAGCATTGTTTCCATAGATATTAAATTAATTAAAAGTATCCCTTATGGGAAACGAAGGGATGGGCCGAATTAAAGGAATAGGTTGGGCCAGTTAACTGCAGCAGGAACATGCCCTTAAGGCACAGATCGCTCATGCTATTGTTTGTGGCTTAAGAATGCCTTTAAGCGGTTTTCCGCCCTGGGCAGGACAGGTGTTCCTTGTCCTCATTCCCGTAACCCACAACCTTCCAGCACGGGCGTTAGGACCTTTATGAACGTGTTACAGTGCTGCAGAGATTTTGTTTATGGCCAGTGTTGGGGCCAGTTTATGGCCAGATTTTGGGGGGCTTGCTCCCAACAGATTTTTAGATGTTTTAGAACATAATTTGTATGCTTTTTTCTTTTTTACTGATACATAATAATTGGACATGTTTATGGGGTATATGTGATATTTTGATACATGTCTACAATGTATAATGATCAAATCAGAGTATTCAGTATGTCTACCATTGAGTATTATGTTGGGAACATTTCAAATCTTCTCTTTTATTCATTTTGAAATATACAGTAAATTTGGCTAGGAGTACAGAATTTTGTGGTGGGAGTGTGGGCCTCTGGGTTCTCTTGCTTATCTGTTTTCCTGCAATGGGGAGTTCCTCTTGGCTCCAAGCTGATCCTTGGCCAGCTTCTCCTTCAGTGCCTCAGAGGTTCCCGGCCAGTTCCCTGCTGAATTAAGGTGTTCTCTCTTAGATGCTCCAATCAAAGTGTATTTACCTAATTGTGGTTTTGGTCCTTTTATTGTGGAGGAGGGACAGCCAGGTGCCTCTAGGCAGCCATCTTGAACCTCTCTGCAAGTCATGTTCTTACACAAGTAAAGTTAGAAATATGCCTGCTAAATGTCAGTCTCTTCATTGGCATTGTCACTGAGTTTAGTGCGAGTTCAAGTTCATTCCTCTTCCCATGGAGTTCCCCATAATTTTGTATTCTAAGTTGATTATTATCACATTAATCAAACATGATAAGGAAGATGGAACGCGAATTATGCATGCCCCGATAATAATCATGTAATAAAGAGTGTTGGAGGGACCCTATAGAGATGAAGGGCCTACTACATCTGTGAAGATTTGGGGAATCCAGGCAGGATAATAAAGTATTTCGTACTACATGACTAAGAAAAATGCTTCATTTTAGTTCTTTTTGGTAGTATATATTTAAGTAGCATAACCTTTGAGAATACTGCTACAACTTATTATCAGGTGCCTTCAAAAGCTGTCACTATTGAGTAAAGCTTGGAACGAAAAAGGACTCTGTTCCGAACTGTGGCTATGGTACAAATAACACTGTCACTTGGAACAGATTGTCTGCATAATCTCATGGTGCTGAAAGTATATGCAGTAGATAATTTTGTGTGCTGACCATGGCAAACCCTAACAGCAAAGTCACAGATAAGCTTCTTAGGGCTTAAGAGTAAGGACCTCTTCAGCAAAGGGTTGCTGAAAAACATTCAGAAACACCACTCTGGCATGTTTCTTGATTCTGGAGGTGATTAAACAGGTGTTTATGAGCCTCTCATGAGCTGGATGCTGCCAGGCTCACCAACTCATAAGTTTGGGCAGGCATAGCAGCTATCCATTGCACCATGGAAATAATACAATTAGAACTGGGTATGAGTCAATTCTGAGGCCACAAGTAATCTGAACACACATGTCATCTGCCCCTTTAGTAAAGAGTAAGACAGATTTAATATATCCCTCAGTTTAACTAAACTTCAGACAGTTTTCTTCCTGCCTCTAGGCCCATGACCTCCTTTTCACAGATCCTTATAGAATCCAGATGGTCTAACCACAGGAACCCTCCCCTTCCCCTTTCTTAGAGCATTTACTTTAGAGCACTTGTCATTGTAAGTTTTTCTTTGCCCTTTTGAGATGTACATCATTTTAAAAGCCTCTTGCCAGTTTTACAATCAAGGAGTGTCTTCCTCAAGGACCCAGGATCCATCTCGTTGAAAAGAAATCATCAAGGGAAATAGCATCCCTCTCTCTCAGTTTCTTTGGGGAGGCAGGAGATTAACTGCTGTAAGTCCTTTGCTCCAAGTTGTGAAACTACTCCTTTCACAAAGATAAGAGAAAGGCTACCTTTCCTTTGGCAAAGCTGATTAGCAAATGTAGATAGCCTGTGCTCTCCCTCACACTTCAGTGCTTAAAAACCCTCCCGCTTTTGTTTCAGTGGAGTTCAGCTCAGGCCGAGTCCTGCTTCCTCACCCCTATTGCAGCAGCCTTCCGTAAGCTACTCTTCACCTGCGTAACTTTTCCCAGTGCAAGCTTTGCTTTGGCAACGGTGACACATCTTCCTCATCTTATGCCTATGGCTTCATGAGGGTCTTCCTATGACCAAATGATGGAAAGGAAGAAAATGTAACTTTCTGGAAAGTTCATTACGCTGATCCCCTTCTGTTTAAAAGTGCAGCAATTCATTCTGATGAAGACTGACAACTATTCCAGGATTAATTTTTCGATTTCTGCCTGGAGCACTTCAGCAAGTACCACTTTCCAAGTGTTTAATAAATGTGTCTTTTATTGACATAATGTCTTAAATAGCATCACTACTGTACAAGGAAACCACTTTATGGTAAAAAGAGGTGCATTAATGAGAATGCTGCCGTAGAATCCACTGATAGTCCTGCTACTGCATCATCCGGTAGTTGCTGGTGTGACAGAACACTGGACTACCCTCTTGGAGGTTGAACTATGCCTGTAGCTTGAAGATGGGGCCCTTGAATGTTGCACTTTTCTTTGGTGATATGTGCCTGAAGCCAGCAGCCATCACAAAGTTCTGGAAACAAAGTGTGAAGATTGAAGTAAATTTCTTCTCAATCCTTTCTGATACAATATTTGAGGAAATATTGCTTCCCATTCCTTGCAGCTTTAGGTTTGGTGAGTTTAGAAGTTGTGGTTCCTAGAAAGTAAATAATTCTCCCAAGGCAGATAAAGCACCCTACTAAACATAAAGCTACAGCCAGCTGCAGCTGCAGGCTGCTCACTTATGCTCATCACAGTGAGAGACCAGTAAGCAAATAAAGGGTGCTGCATCCTCGAAGGGGTAGTGGATTTCTTAAAAATGAAGTAGTGTTGCCACTGCTACATAATTTGGGGCAGGGAGGAGTATGTTCCAGATTCAGTGGATTCTCCAAGACAATTCGAGCAACTGGGGGCTCAGATTCCTTAGTGATGACTGCATCACTTAACCAGTTACCTAGGGAAGTAGATGCATTAACTGCAAGAGAAGAAAATGGGCGATAGACGAGGAAAATGAAGAGTGTCAGCTAGGAATGCAGGTTCAGTAGCTCTTTTCACTCACCTTTCACTTGTAAGTTTTGTCCCAGTAATTCTGACCACCACAATCTAGAAAAAGGCATTCTCAGATAGAGGAAATCACTGGGAGATATAACTGGATCTAGTCTTTGAAAATCATAGACTGCGGCAAACACAGATCTTGTGTATCAATTCTGTGCATCTCTCCCAGCCTGTGCTTCCCAAGGCTCGTACCTGGAATTCTCTGTGGAGAAATGCTTAGGCTACTGAAGCCAATCTCTGTGTGTGTAGACAACCAGAAATGTCTGGAAATGTATGTCTGCTTTCTTCCCATTCCCACTCCTCCAACTACGATGTCCTTGGCCAATAACTGCTGTGAGAATATGAAATCTTGTCATCTTGCCTTGAATTGCAGCCACCATTGAGATATAGTTAATACTCCAAAGCCCACTTATTAGATTATGCAGAGGCTACACATTTACCTGAAGATTTACCTTTGTTTGCATCTTCAACTTTCCCCATTCCCTTACTGTGTTTTCTTCTAGAAAATATTCTTCACAAATTTCTGTAAGGCAATCTTCATCTGGAAATCCTTACACATGACATTTCAACTTATTTATTGTCACTGTTAATCAGTTTTTGGGTTCTTTGCAGCCAAACACATGCATCCTGAAAAGTGCCAAATAAAAGTACTCAGGAGGCCGAGGCAGGAGAATCGTTTGAACCCGGGAGGTGGAGGTTTCAGTGAGCTGAGATTACGCCACTGCACTCTAGCCTGGGCGACAGAGCAGAGACTCCATCTAAAAAAAAAAAAAAAAAAAAGTAAAAGTAAAAGGGGATCAACAAGCTTTACATATCAAAGTGAAATGGAATATTCAAGAATTCAGTCAACTTGACCACGGTGATATCCTGGTATTAAAAGAAAAAGTAGCAGCTGTCTTTTTGGTGTAAACTTTATCTCCCGCTGTACCTGCTAAAGCAAAGCTGCTGGGTGAATGGGGCTTCAATTGACAGAAGGACCCAAAAAGCCTGGATCTGGGTTTGGTTTGCTGATGATGGAGCTAGGCCAGGAGCTGATGGTTTTCAGGGACTGCTGCAAGTGTTGAAAGAGAATGCCAGCAGAAATGAAATGGACATGGTTACTCTGCTCAGTGGGCGGAACTCATGGCCATTTCCATGGCCCTAGGCTGTACTCCCCTTGCTTCCCTTGTGGAATTTTACAGTCTCTTATGCTGTTGCCAACAGTTTAGCTGTTTGGCTTGCCACTTAAGAAACTACAGACTGGAAGATTAATGACACACCTCTTTGTGGTGACAAACTATAGAAAAGACTGTGGCTCCTGAGTGAATTCTGAGTCAATCCTGTGGATGCTTACAGTAAGAGTCTATCCTCTAATAAGTCCAGATGAAATTGGGCTGATTATTAAGCTTGCATGGCCCAGAGTGTCATCAATGCCTCCTGATGCATCATTATAACCGCTATGGCAGCATATCCACCATCATTGGCTGGGCACAAGGTAAAGGGATCTATGTATCTGATGCTAAGGCTGCCACTGCATTCTAGATTTGTGACTCCTACCAAAAGTGGAACCATTTGTCTTACAATGAGAAAAGTCACATAACTCAGGTCACGACCCTTGCCACTCCTGGCAGATTGACTACATCCGTCTTTTACTGCTTTGGGCATATCACTGACATCTAACTGCTGTTAAAAGTTTTCAGGCTAGTCTAGGCACGGTGGCTCATGTCTCATAATCCCAGCATTTTGGGAGGCCGAGGCGGGCAGATCACGTGGGGTCAGCAGTTTGAGACCAGTCAGACCAACGTGGAGAAACCCTGTCTCTACTAAAAAATTACAAAATTAGCCAGGCATGGTGGTGCATGCTTGTAATCCCAGCTATTCGGGAGGCTGAGGCAGGAGAATCACTTGAATCTGGGAGCTGGAGGTTGTGGTGAGCCAAGATCATGCCATTACACTTCAGCCTGGGCGACAAGAGCAAAACTCCTTCCCCCTCGTCCCCTCCAAAAAAAGTTTTTAGGCTATGCATTTGCTGTTCCAGTCTAAGTCAACATTAGCCCCATGATTCTGGTTCTTAAATATAATCTATATTTTTGGCTTTTTGAAGCTATTTGAAGTCTGACAATTGAGCACCTTTTATAGCCACTTAATAATGGGTGGTAAGGTAAAATCTTGCACCTTTACAATTCTTGACACTGCTTTATACAATTTAAAATAAAATTATTTCTAAACTGTTTTTAATATGAGCATTTGCATGAAATAAATGAATTATACACCAAGAGACACAAATTACTATTTATGTTCAGTCAGTTCATTGTTTACCTGACTAAGGCCATGTGGCCAGGATTGTAATTTTAATTTCACAGATTTAAGGAGTACCTGTTAGATCATGTCAAGTTCTGATCAAAATTGCCACAGTTCTGATATGAATTGGGGAATAAAAAGGCAATGGTATATCAGGCTTAAAATATAGACTCAATTCATGGCACATTCCAGTTTTGATGGGCCTGGCACACAAATATCAACTCATTCTTCAGACTGGGCTTTCTATTGCTGTTTCTTTGGACTAAACATTTCATGATAAAACTTGTGTGTTCTGACATAATTCAGTTGTTGTGATAATACTTTATTTTCTTTTTGTGCCATCCCTATAAATTAATAAACCTATAGTTATAAAAGTAGTCCCTTTTTTAACACTGACAAGCAGTTTTACTTTGTACCACTTGAGAAATTTACACAAAGCTGAGATAGAGAATAAAAGTCTTGTGTCTGAGACCAATAGAAATGTTAACTTGCATCTATTCTTCAAATTCAAGGGAAATGTGTGTGTGTGTGTGTGTGTGAGAGAGAGAGAGAAAAGACACACATGGAGAGAGAAAGAGAGGACCAGAGAGACAGAGATAATGACTGACTTTCATATTTGCCTTTATGAGGCAAGGATTTTACCCAAGCTGATTTAGTGCATGGAAAGAGGACTAAAAGTGCTGAGTACAGGCTAACCTGAGGGACTGAGCTACAGTGTTTAGTTATCTATTTTTTTTTTCTGTCTCACTAAACACATCATTACTCCCCCTTCACGAGGACTGGATGAGGGGCATGGATACCAACTTCGCAATGATTCAAAAGTTTGTACTGAACTAAGAAAAATAGGAAGGCAAGAAGAGGACAAAAATAATTCTTCCTACTTAGGGTACATGTTGTTGATCCAGCTTCTATAAACTTTATTATAATACTTGAGACTGATTTATAGCCAAACCTCTATGCTTCTGAGAACTGTAACTGTTTGCTGGCAGCATCAAGGGGTTGTTATGAGACTCAACTGCATACTTTAAAATGTTGTCCTCCCCAGAGCAAACAGTACAATGATGTTACATAAACTATGTAGGCTGAAATCTGTAATCCCTCAGATATATCTGGAACACAGAGAATGTTGATGTTAAAGATGAAAAAAAGAAATATTACACAAGGTCTTTCATCCTTTTGCCTCTTTGAATTTGAGGCTACTATCAACAGATGTGTGACTTCCAGTTGATAGAAAGCAGTGTATACTATGTGTTCAGTTTCAGAGACACAGTTCACTTGTCATGATGACATCTTAATAGTAAATTGTAAAATCACCTTCATATGGAAAACGTTTTCAGTGAAAGAAAACCAAAACCTAGAAAGTAAAATTCATTATAATTAATTTTATAATTCAATACAAATAAACACATTTTATTTAATTTATTAAATAAAATATATTTGTTCAATACAAATAAAAAAATTACATGTACCAGCTAATATCAAGTAGGATAAGTAGGAAAGAAACACAGTATATTTCATTATATTTTTTTCCAGCTCTGGTCATTTAATCTGTACAGAGGACGTTGTTCTTCATTTAATAAAAGTGGTTTCTTTGTCAATTCTCTTTGTCCTTGGTCTTGATTCATTTTAGTAATGTCCATTATAAAGAAAGGAAATTAAAAGACTTATATTACTGTACAGGTTTGGAACTCAATAAATCATACTTTTGAAAATATGCCATGTTGTATTCACTGAGGAAAGCATTAACATGACAAACTTGGAAGTCTCTTTGTAGATTTTTTTGCTTTAAAAGCTTGTGGAAAATAACTACATTGAGAGTGGTTCAAATATTTGCAATGTAATTATTAGATTTCCTAATTGGGTGTCCAGCTTTTTAAAATAACGGTAGAAATAATTCAGAGGCATAAAAATAAAATTTATTTTTATTTTTTCAAAAAGGTGTCAAAATAGTATTTACCCACTAGTTGACTGCTGAGAAGGAGGTTGCATGATTTTTGTCAATAATTTATGTAATAAAAATAAAGGATCAAAATTCAGTTTAACTAGAAACATTACGGATGTTTAAAAGTGCATTGTAATTAATCTAGATAGGAAAAAAATGATCCACTGTTTTACATAATATTTTTCCCCGGCAAGATCCATGATACAGATAACATATTTTCAATAACAGGCAGTAGACAATATGTTTCACAAAGTTTGATGATGAAAACTTAGATATTATCAAGGGCAAGACTTGCTCTTTAAGCTAAAAAATCTTAAGTGAAAAATGAGTAAGTCATTTCCTTAAAGTCAAGGAGCCAGTTAGTAGCAGAGCCAAGAATAAAATCCAGTTCTCCTGTCTGCAGCACTAGACAGCAGTGTTCTCACCACAGGCTGTGACCTCCATGCAGCCTGAGCATGCACCAATTTCTTTAAACTGATAGCTAAGAATGATCACTCAGAATGAAGTGTCATACTTAAACTACACACTTTTTTTTTTTTTTTTTTGAGACAGCGTCTCCCTATGTCACCCAGGGTGGAGTACACTGGTACGATCTTGGCTCACTGCAACCTCTGCCTCTCAGTTTCAAGTGATTCTCCTGCCTCAGCCGCCCTAATAGCAGGGACTACAGCATCCGCCAATGCACCCAGCTAATTTTTGTATTTTTAGTAGAGACAGGGTTTCCCCATATTGGCCACGCTGTTCTTGAACCCCTAACCTCAAGTGATCTGCCCGCCTTAGCTTCCAAAAGTGCTGGGATTACAGGCATGAACCACTGTGCCCGGCCTTATACACATTTTTAATTGTAGGTAGAGTATGGAATTATCCTGTAATTCCAGAAAAAAAAATTTGTTTTCTATATTGTGAATTGCTGAACTATTCAGTTTTTATTTACAACCTCATTGATGCACCAGAATTTCTATATGGAAAGAGGGTTTGGGGAGCTATTATCTGTTTGTAAGAGAGGCCTAAGGACACTTTTTTACCCATGGACACTTAAACAACAATGAGAAATATGGCAGTTTTCCATATTAAGCAATTTGTGTGGGGGAGGTATTGAAGGAGATTTTAGGGAGATGAAATGGTTCTAATGAGCTTCATGGTGCCAACTCTACAGTGAGCCTTTCGCAGGTAGGTAGTTCCAGTTAGCAGGTTGTTGAGTTTCTATCAGAATAGGCGGCCACCCTACTTCTCTGCCCCTTCTTCTCCAAACCACTGTTGTCTGTCTTCCCTCTAAATGTCCTTCTAACAATCGCGCGTGCGCGCGCACACACACACACACACACACACACACACACCACAAAACAAACCCCCACTCCACCCAAAGATCCTGTTTTGCAGAGCTTTATGTCTTTCTTTTCTGGGGTCAAGGGTCTGTCTTGTTCTCCTTTTTTTCCCCCTTAGTCTTTGAACCAAATCATCTATGTGAGGAGTGTGCGATTTTTATACTAGTTGCATTTCAAGGATGTGTGAAATCTTCCACATAGCCTGGCACAAGATCAGCAGTAAGGCTTCTTCATTGTCAGCTTGTTCACAATGATTGATCTCAAGGAGAATTTCCTTTCATCAGCCAGAGAGGAGAATCATTTGGCTGATTTATTATTATGGCTCATCACCTTGGAAGTTTCCTTAAGAGACCTTTCTGCGTGACATGTAATCTCCATCAGCGAATATATTTACCATGACATCTACAGTTTGATGCGTACCCGGAATATCAACTGTGCTAAGATTTTAGTTCATGTTTTACATTGCACAAATTGCTATTTTACCTCTTGTTGCTTGGTCATAGTTCTCTGTTACTGTAAGTGCTTTTGGCCTATCTATGGGACGTGGCATGAGCAGTCTCCTTTTCCAACACAATTCAGTTGAGATCTGATGCATATCGTTTTCAAGCCTTTCACATGGATAGAATGCTGTGTATTGTTGTTTAGGCCTTTCACACAGATAGAATGTATCTAAAATGATTTAGAAAATATAAAACCCTACCGAAATCAGATAATTTCAGTAAATACCTCATTCTTAGAAATAAATATTTCATCTCTCTCATATACCAGCCATTCAAGCAATTTTTCTGAAATATTCTATAGCGTTTAGGAAGTCTTAATATTTTATATATTTGATGTAGGTTCTTATAAGGCAATAGCTCATAATTATGCTATTATTTCTGTTTTTACTGTTTACTATCAAACTAGAGTTATTTTATTTAATTAATTATCTCTTTCAACAAGCGTTTCCAAAAGCTGATATATAAAAAACTTAACATGAATAATTGCAACTTTTTGGCAGAAAGAAATCTTAGGAATCTAATCTTCCTGTCCCCTGGATGAAGAAACTGAAAACCCAAATAAGTTCACACAATTAGTTATAGAACCACAAGTGATATTTAGAGCCCATCAATAATTAAGTTTTTAGTAATTCAATAAATTATACTGTGCTTTACCCCCAAATAACACATACTTCACATATAGTTTTGCCCTCACTTCATAGTACCAATAGTTTATGCAGAATGAGAATGTTTAGGGAGGGAAGCTAGACCCAGGGAATAAGCACTACAGGAATGTGGACAACTGTTAGAAGCAATTTGACTCATTTTTCATTGTTCATTACAATTAATTATTTTCTTAAATAGCTCCAAGTATTTGTTAACGATTAATTAACAAAATAAATTACGTGTTATAGGAAGAGACAGGCATCAACTAATACCTTGATTGCTTTAATATAATGATGTATTTTAAGCCATCTTAATCTAATTTTGGTATTGTACTCGAGTTGCAGAGCCAATCTCAATTACACCTCTAGCTATGCTTGCTCTGAAAGTGTCAGGGAATGGAGTGTCTCTGTATTGGGAATTAGGTGCTTAAAGTTGGTTTTGTAAATTTAATGTAAATTATCCATGTGACTTTAGATATAATTCAAAGTCAGTATAAAGGTATATATGATGCCCTAATGACCATTCATGGTTCATATTTGAAAAAAGAAACAAAAGAGAAAATGAAAGGAAATGCAGCTATTCTTCTAAAAACCAAGAAAAGCATTCCATTTGCTACTTGAATTTTTTTTTTTTTTTCTCGGACAGAGTCTTGCTCCATTGCCCAGCCTGGAGTGCACTGGTGCGATCTCGGCTTACTGCAACCTCTGCCTCCCAGGTTCAAGCAATTCTCCTGCCTCAGCCTCCCAAGTAACTGAGACTATAGGCATGCGCCACCATGCCTGTCTAATTTTTGCGTTTTTAGCAGAGATGGGGTTTCACAGCGTTGGCCAGGCTGGTCTCGAACTCCTGACCTCAGGTGATCTCACCACCTCGGCGTCCCAAAGTGCTGGGATTACAAGCATGAGCCGTTGTGCCTGGCCTGTTACCTGAAATTTTAATACCAGTCTACGATTTACCTTCCTACCCTCCCCCGTCTTGGTCAGTTCTTGGACACCCAAAATATGTAGTCCATAAAACAGCTTTGTGGAAATCTGATCCAAATCCTTCTGGATTAGGAAGAATAAATTCATATCATTAAGAGAGAGTATTTGGTATCATTGAGGGACATTCAAGAAGGATCAAAATATTTCAGTGCTACTCTATGTCTATTATTCACCATGGAACTGAATTATGTTTCTTGACCTCTATATCTTGATTTTGAAATTACACAAATGTAATTAGTTGACTTTACATGTTTTTTTCTAATATTAGTATGCTGTGATTCCAAGCAAAAATGATTTAACCAAACAGAAAAGCAAATAGTTATTCTGTATATATTTTTCTATGCAAGATTTTAAGTGTCCTCTCAAAATTACAGGAAAATTTTGAAAATAAGTAAAAGTTTATAACTAGCAGCTTTATTGTGTACTCTTGCACAATAAGAATTTCATAACATTTCGTTACAACATGGCTGTTCTCTGGAAGTTGTGATTAAAATAATGTCCAACATCATTTTTAAAATATAGCAAAATTCTACGTTCAACCATGTATAAAAATAATTTGTATCATCTTAATAAAAAATTAATACACATTTTCCCAAACAGGAAATTATGTTCCATAATTATAATTTTTTTAAAGAGCCAAAAGTGACAGAAAATTAGACTTAGGAAGCAAGGATACATAAGCACCTATTATAAATATGTTCAATTTTCTTAATATGTTACAATAAATCATGAACAAAATTAGAAATAGAAATAAAGTAAGCAAAACGTTTTTCAGTAGATTAAAGAAAGGAAATATTTGTGGGTTGGATTTAATGCAATTTTAAAATGCCATTATTTGGAAAACAATCAAATGACTTGGTGTTTGTTTTGTTTTTTAATTTACAGTTTCAATTGTCAATATTGCAGGACATGTTAATGATTGGTTTTCAAAAATGTTTGTATTTGGTTTATTAAATTGTAACATCTTATCTATGTATTTTCCTCTAGTTATTTTCCTATACATTTTGAGAAAATTTCATAAACTTGACCTTCACATTTTGATTTGATTTATTTTATTCCCAATCCAGTTTTCTCTATTAAGTACTTCAATGTTTTTTTTTTTCTTTATTATCATGTATTCATCTCATTTGTGTCATTATACATTTTATCTGGCTACATTTTAGCTCAGTTGTTAATGCTTTAACTTTTTTTAAACTCTATTGAATTTGTACTTTCTTACTTTGAACTACTGAAGAGTTTTCAAATAATGTATTCTGACCCATAATTTAAAAATTAAATAATGTTATGAGGTATCTTCTTACTCTCAGCCTTCAGAAAGATGTGTCTCTTTTTATTTTTTTGTTTGTGTTTATATTTTCAATTTTCTGTTTAATTGTCTTTATGTTGGCTGCTGTCTCACTTTTTTATAAGAAATCTTGCTTACATATGAATTTCATGTTTTCATCTTATTTATATAAATTTCTGAGATATGAATGTAATTTTGTTACGTCAATATATTTTGTAGTGGTAAAGTCAGGGCTTTTAGGGTATCTATCATCAGAACGAAGTACAATTGTAACGATTAAATAATTTCTCATCCTCCACTTAACTCCCACTCCTGACCTTTCTGAGTCTCCGCTGTCTATCATTTCACACTCCATGTTCTTGTGTACACATTATTTAGCTTCCACTTATAAGTGAAAACGTGGTATTTGTTTTCTGTTTCTGAGTTGTTTCATTTAAGATAATGGCCCCCAGTTTCATCCACCCTGACTCAAAAAGACGTGATTTCATTCTCTTAGAAATGAATTATCAAACAAGAATTGAATTTCCTTTGGCTCTATTCTCTTTTTAATTGTGTTCTATGATGCACTTCAATAAAATAAAAACACAAGCTAACAGAAGAAGGGCAAGTCTAAAACCCAATTGCAAGTGCTTTTCTCAAATTTGACTTTGTAGGACTAAATGGGATCTCTTCTTATCCATTAAACCCCACCCAGCCCCCAAATGTCTACTTGACAGTCTTCTCTGCTTATACAATGTTTAGATTCTAAAAGTATTTATCAATCTAAAATTATACACTATCAGTAATTGCAAGTCTTCCTGTAGGTGGTCTGCAGAATTCATGCATTTAAGTCACTTACATAAATTTGCTCTATATTTAATCTATACCATTTTATAAACTGAAAGTTCTTAAGTATAAGATATTTCATACCTTGAAAAGTAGGGTAAAAGTAGAATTTTAATATCCAAAATGCAAAGCTTCCAAATAATGCCTTGTTTTTGCCATGCCTACAGGAATTAATTTGGAAGAGTTTCCTACCAGATTAACATATTCACCATCTTTCTTGCTATACACAAGAGTTAAATTTTCTAGAAAAAATAAAAGATGATGGTGATCATTCTGGCATCAGAATTTTTGACTGATTGTAAAGTCCATGGCCAAGAAATGGACAAAAAGTTGTCCAAAGTCCCAGTTGCTTCAACTGGTGTTACTGTGAATACCTGGGAAAAGTGAAGCAGGAAATTTGCAAGTGCAAAGTACTTTAGACTTAATTTTAGAAAATTCTGCCATTTATGTAGTCTTCAATTCTGTAAAAAATACTTTTTGTTTCTGGTGATATGAAAACTCTAAATCCTAGCTTTTGATACTTTCATAAGTTTTTTTTCCTGTCTCTCTTTTTGTGTTAGGTGAGTGGGAAGACATCATTTTAGGTTACATATTGTATCATTTTTCTGTTAAAAACAAGATACTTACTGAAAACATTTGTGGGGCTTTGAAGTTAGCATACCGCTATTATTGATTCCTTTAATTTATTTTTCAAATATACCTTTGTTCTATTTGTTTAAAATGCATTATGTCCTAATCCGGCCCATGGCCTTTCAACTCAAGAGGATAAAATATCAGAAGGACTCCTTATACAAAAAAGGAATGATCATATGGATCAACAATAATGAAGTTCCATTATGAAAAGTTTTATATGTTTGTATTTCTTCTGTTAGATTACCTGTTTTTAAAATTGCTAAAAAAAAATCAAATATGTTATCTTAAAGCAACCTCTTTTATTATAGTTTTGAGCTAAGTACATATAAATTTTCCTTGAGATGTATTTGTAAAATAACTCTACTTGCCATAGAATTTAGGATATTGGCCTTCATCACAAATTAGTGAATAATTATTATTGTGCTGAAACATTGGTAATAGTATTTAGCACTAATATGTCATGAAGAAACGACAGAAGATAAGAATGTGTAGTTTAGTTGACGCTACTTTGTACTGATTTTCTACAAAAAGCTCACCATTGCTGTCTTTCCTTTTAATTGTTTTCATGATTTCACCCAAACTTATTACAATAAAAGCAACTGTATTGATAAAAAACAGAATGGTTTGTGCTTATACAAACCTTGTATCTTTCGGGACATAAAGGACATTAACAATTATTACTGTATTTGTTTCACAAGACTATGTTTTGTATCATTGCTAACAAAGGTGAATTTTATTCAAAATAGACAGTCAATATTGTTGTCGTGATCTTTTCAGAATCATGAGATTGAAATAAAATGCCTGTAAAACTTTGCAGTCTTTCCACAAAATTTTCCAAATTTAAAACCCCTTCTTCATTTTACAATGAATCTCGCAGGTTCACAAAATGATTGAGAGCAATGAAGAAATCATTGCCAATGAGGTTCATATTCATAGTTTCTCTTTTAAAAAATATGGGCCTTAGCTGAGATAGCCTATTGCTGCTTGCAAAACTGCATCTCTGTTGTTTTTAGAGAATAAATAGTTTTCATATAGGGAAAATTTTAAATCTTTGGCTTTTATTAGGCTTGGATTCTGGCTGTTGCTTTCCACTTGCAGTTTGATTATTTCTAGCTGTTTCAACACATAACATAATATATTATCATAAATACATGTTATATATTTATTATATAATGTTATGTATTACCTAAATATATACTTATATTTATGTATTATTATAATATGTAAACCATACATATTTATATGCATGTAATCTGAGAATAACTAGAATGCATACGATTGGCTAATAAAATTTGCTTAGGAAATGTTTCTGAAAACTTCCAGGTCTCACACATGCAGAGCAGACTGCAAATGACACTTCAGTTTACAAACCCTTGGTACTGAGTTTGATTCTTCATTTATACGACCACTACTCTGCCAGATGGTACAGTGGCTTTCATCCAGGGAACTAGCTGTGGTGAAAGTATACAGAGCAGTGTAGGTCTGGCTCATGCAAAAACTGCATATAAAACACTCAGAAACCAAATAGCGCAGCAATCATACAGTGTCAGGCCCTATTATTGTTATTCAGGTGTTTTTTTGCTCATTGCTTAATTTACTCTGCACAACAATTTATTCAGGAGTCATCATAGCTATCTGATTATCTTACTTTGTGTGACTAGATACATTATGAACATCTTATCCTTCAGAAATGTTTGAGTATCTTTCAGTTAAAATTATTTGGTTAGTATTTTATATTTTAGTCTTTTCAGTCAAGTAAGAAGAGAGACATAGCTCATGCCTCGGTTGCCAAAGACACACCCTAGTTCTGATGAGCAGCTGTATCTAAAATAGCACTCCAAAGCCTTGGATGAGGTGACATCATTTATACAAACAGTTGCACTTTCCTTTCATGCTTCAGGTGCATATTTTCATAAAACTACCTCCTATTCATAACTTAAAACTTTAATCAAAATTTCCTACTGTCCTAAAGCTACCCAGGGCTGTTAAAATGTATGAGTGAAACAAAGTTTATTTGCAATTAATTTTTCTTACATTTTGACCTGACCTTCAGTCATCAGTTACAGCAATAGAATTTGCATTACATAATTATAAATCAAAGTATTTTAAGAAGTCTACTTTTTCAGAATATTTTACATGTGAAATGTTTGCAAAAGGGAAGATAGTTAAATGTCTTCAACTCACTTATCCTGTGATATTGTGGAAGGAAGTCACCACATCCCTCACAAATGAGTAGGCATTAGGCAGTTTGGCCTAGATCTATACCTGACGCAACAACTGGACAATGTGTATATCCGTGTTTATGTAGAATAGAAAAATTATCACCTGAATGTCCAATTCAAGAAAATTGTAATAATTTAACTGAGAAAATTTAATAATAATTACACTGCCATACTTAATCTAAAATACTACATTTTCAATTTTCACTTTTAGAACTATTAATTATTAAGTTTATTGAATAAAATATTCTTAATATTTTGCTCAGAAAATTTACATAGTATTCATAATTAATTTGCATATTAGAGAGGAGAATGCATCTAATTTCAAAGCATACAATTAAAGTCTGCAGTACTTTAATTAACATCTTTTAATTAACATTCTTATTTTAGAAATAAGAGGAAAATACGGTAATGTTCTTCTTATTAGCCTGATCTTTCTGTTTATGAAAGTTTAACACACTTATATTTCAATAAAACATTTTTCTCTGAAAACGTTTGCATACATTTATATCTCCTCCTTAAATAAAGAAATGGTAGGTAAAAATGTCAGTTAAATATCTTTATTACTGTAATTATAATTAATTTTCAGCAATGAAACAGATTGTAAGCACACTAGTGTAACTCTATATTTATTTTAACTATTAGCTATGTTCCTCCTAGTGTGAAAATTATTTTAAGAACTTGGGTGAATATGCTTACTTGGGTGAATAATATATATTTATTTTGGGAGATAGTATTATTTTTTATCTCCCAAAATAAATATCAGCAGATAATAAAGCAAAGGTAACTATTTTAAATTGTATTTATGTAATGTTTCTTCACATTATTTTTATATTAAATTTTATTCATGGGCATACATTCAAAATTTCTACCATAAACCCTTAAATTTCGAGTTAGCTTTAATATTAAAAGGCAGCGATTAAAGGAAAGAAATTGCCTAAAACAAATTATGAGACAGGAATAAAGTGCTATTTTTTATTTATCTATTTATTTATTTTTGCCTTAAACCAGTCTTTCAACTAGTGCTGAAAAAAAAATCCTAAAGAGAGTTTTCAGCTTGCAAGATACACATTTCTATTTCTAGTCACTCAGTCTACTATTCCTGGAACTCAATTATCCAATCATGCTGGCATCTGCCAATACTCTCCTGCCGTATACTAAACTTTTGATTCGATGTTTATACTAACATTTGGCATTGTTAAAAATCCATTGTACCTTTATTACATGTGTGTCTCTTTTATCCTCAATTATATTTTATGTTATGTGTAGGCAAGGAACAACCCTTATGTACTGGTCAAATTTCACACAAATTTAATTTTCTAAACACAAATATATAAGTCAATTAGATAATAATCCTACCTAGTATCTGAAATAATAATTAAAAGGGTGATGATACAGGTAATCTTAGTATGTTCATTACATCAACAAACATTATTCTAATTTTAAAATGTCCCATTGACTGATACATCTTTTTATTCTAAGAGTTTTTTTCTGCGAGGAGAGTCAATATTGTTTTGGGTAGATTTGTCTTTTTGTTTGTTTGTTTGTTTCAGTGTAAGCATTGCTTTTTACAGCAAGCGGCTGAATTTGTAAGTGCTAGTTTAGTGGTATAAGATATTTTTCTTCTCCAAAATGAACTTCAGATTGGTACCAAGTCTACACAAGTGGCAATTTTATATTAAGAAACAACCATTATTTCATTGTGTAAGTCTGCTAGCGTTTCTCATTTCTCAAACTCTTAATTATATTCAATGGACTATCACATACTCATAAAGAATAAAATAACATAATGAATATAATGGACTTTTACTTTAATCAGCAGAATGCTAACGTAATAAAGTGATCATCTAATTCTATAAACAGATGCTTATAAGCAGACTCAAGCCACCAATATCTAATAACTTGTGTTGTTAAGCACAAATAAATATTTGATGTTTTAGACTGGATGAAGTTAAACTTATCTGATTGAAGATGCCATTTTGCATTTATGCTATACAGCATCAACAATATATTTTTAGCTTAATATAATTAAGCTAAAAATTAAGTAAAATATGTTTAACTTAATTTTTACTATTTTACTGAAAAGTATATTTTACTTCTCATATTTTACTGAGAAGTGTATTATTCTGTACTTTTTGAAAAATGTTATTTATAAGCAGAAGTTACAGATGAGTATGCCTCAATTATTTTGGTGAGATACAATAGTTGTGAGGCTGTTGGTTTTCAAGATTCCCACAGGGCCAAGGGAAAGAGCTGGGATGAAGGCAAGTCAAAAGACCACCAAAGCTCATTGTTTGTGTAGAAATTCAGTCATTTTTCTAGAGTATGCATTTCTCATACTGTTAGTTTTCAGAATTCTGAATAAGTTGATTTTGACATTTTTTGCAGTTTGCATTGCTTTTTTGGGGGGCACATATTTTTGAAAGCTTTCACCCTACCATTCTTGCAGTGCTCCCTAATTCTCAATAAGTTTGCAATGTGTAAGGTGATCCTGAACCCAAAAAGTTTGAGAACAGAAGTCATAGGTAAATACAGAGAAGGTAAGCTTTACTGTATTCATTTATTTTCATGCTGTTAATAAAGACATACCTGAGACTGGGTAATTTATAAATAAAAGAGGTTTTATTGGCTCACAGTTTCACATAGCTGGGGAGGCCTCAGGAAACTTATGTTCAAGGCAGAAGGAGAAGCAAACATATCCTTCTTAACATGGTGGCAGGAGAGAGAAGAGAGTGTCCAGTGAAGGGGAAAGCCCCTTTTGAAACCATCAGATCTCATGAGACCTAATTCACTATCACAAGAACAAGAATGGGGAACCCCCCCATGATTCAAGTATCTCTACCTGGTCCTTCTCATGACACATGGGGATTATGGGAACTACAATTCAAGATGAGATTTGGTTGGGAACACAGCCAAACTGTATCACAAATTTTGCCCTGGAATACTCTTGAAGGTTGTATATATTTAGCAAAACTTGGTGGTAGCTGCTTTCCCCTCCCAGGAAATTTTTAACAGTGTATTTAATAGCCAATCCATCTAATGATTCATTAATATTACTCATTTTAGCTTGTAAATAATTGATTTATTAATCAAAATTGTATTACTTTCATAAAGCAAATTGAAAATATGAGTGTGTTTAAATTCAGAAAGAATCTTCTGGACACATTTTTATTATATACATATGAATAAATGTAAATCAAGGTGTAGATATAGAACTCTGTATTTTTTCCACAAGCTACTATTAGCGAAGCACAGCAAAAGTAGTCAATCTTCTTAAAGTTCTGAAGGATATTTCCTAATTTTCATACAGTTTTACAGCTAATGATGCCACTCACCTGGTCCACTGGAATTGTTTCATTAATAAATACACAAAATTATACAGGTATAATTTTTTGAAATTGTTATTGGTAGTATTGTTTGTGGGATCAATTGAAATCACTTGCTTCTTTATATTCCCAATAAATAATAATTATACATTCTCAATATTATCTGCATTATGCTGAAGAAAATGCTTTTTATTTATTTATTTCTATTTCACAAGGGAACAATATTAAATGTTCGAATATAGGAAAACTTTTGTTTATTCAGTTCTATTTAAAATATTTTATCTAAGTAACAGGTAAATGGTGAGTTCCTTGAAAATAATGACTGTGTTTTTCTTTGTGTTCTGATTATATTGCTGAGTTGCCCAGTGTTGAAGTGGTCAATTAGTACAATGAGCCAAAATGAAAATGACAATCTCGTCTCTGTTCTGAGACAAAAATAGGTCCCAGCTCTCTGGTCTTTTATTTTTCCCCGTAGAACAGCACTTGGAGAGGGTCAGGTGAAGCCGAGCAGATGAGGGGAACTGTCTCACTCCTTGGGGAGTCCTGGGAAAAAGGCTCCTGCCATTTTATGAACGCAGGGGACTGTGGGGAGGGAGAGCTGGGAAGAGCTAGGAGCAGAAAAGTACTGAACTGCCGGATGCAGAGGCCTCCAGAAGGAACACATTTGCCTTGAAATATAAATATGCCTAGAAGTGTGGCAGGCCTGAGAGGACGTGAATCCTTGACTGTCACTCCCCCTGGAGACCGCTATGCACTGTCTGTGAGCTAAGTCTGGCACACACCGGGCAGCTGTATCCACCAGGCACGCCAAGTAGAGCTTTGTAATTGTGATCAGGCCTGAATGATCAAACTAAGGGTTTTGGGGTAGAGTTGGACTCCTCATGCATAACAGAGTATTCATAACAGAGAATTCATATATGTGTGATTAACTGAATAATCACAAATTGAAAAAAATAGTAACTATTACCCTCCTGATATATGCATATAAAACAGTGTAGGAGAACATGGCTAATCTTTAAAGCATTATGACTCTGAAATGCTAGAGATTCACAAGCATGTTTATTACACAATAAAGGATTATCCCATTAGAAACAATATTTTTAACTTAAGGGTATACAAATAATTCATGACCTTCCAACAAAAGAGAATCAATAGTGAAGCTCATAAAATCAATGAAATGTGAAAACATATCAAGATACAACTGTCTCAAAATATGTAAATAAAATGGCCATTGCAACTTGGTTTATTTCTTTGAATAATTTCAAAGAGTACAGTATATTAATATTCATTCTGAATATCAAAAAGCTCTTAAGAATCAATATATTAATATGTTAAAATAGACCCTATTTCTAATCTTGCTATAAATTATTATTTAAACAATGTTTATTTTCAAAAACATTTGGATGTATTTACTTCAAAGCAGACTCAGGTGAAACACTGAGGGCATGGCACAGATACCAAATTTCAATTTGCTAGAATCCTGTTTGTGTAATCATTTAGCTCATCATCAGTAGATGCTGATAACAGTTATTTGTTAGGTAATTCAAAGTAACATTCTGTACTAAGTATTTCCTTTCAGGCGCATGAATATTGTACATACATTTTTAAGCCAAAATGAAAATGATGATTAATAACAAATTATATGCACATTTAAATTATGTCAAATTGTGATACAAATTGTGCCTACTAGTTTTTTAATTAAACTTCTCTGCTGTAATATGTTATATTAATACATAATATCTTATCAAGAAAAATAAGGCTCTGAAATCACTTGGCTACTATTTGTATCTTTACTCTTATAGCATATGAATCTGAATACTTTATGTGATTTACTCTGATAGTATTGAAACAAATTTTAAAACTATGATAGTGAGAATATGTTAATATTAGAAAAGAAACAGGTGTAGACTGATCACTGGAATAGAAACCAACAACTACTAAACACTTATTTGAGGAGGGTAGTGGTGAGTTACAAGTTTCTGAAAACAAGGAGGCTTAAGAAAATATGAATTACAAGATTACATGACAGCACAGTCCCCACCGAGGGAACGCCTGGCACTGGAATAATCCCATCTGTGCACTCTTTGTGTGCATCAAAGCCATGACACGTGCTCAAACATAGTGGTATTTACAAAGAACTTCATTATATTCAAGGAATTATGTCCATTTTATGCCCCAATTTGCCTATCTTTCCTCAACAGTTTCATTGGAAGGAACTCCAGAAACCAGAAATGTTATGGAATAATATGGAGAACTTGCATTTACCCATGCCCCGCTCCACCCAGTAGCCCAGTTGCACTGTTTTCCCACACTGTTTTTTTTTCTTTCTTTTTTTTTTTTTTTATTAGACTTTAAGTTCTAGGGTACATGTGCATAACGTGCAGGTTTGTTACATATGTATACTTGTGCCATGTTGGTGTGCTGCACCCATCAACTCGTCAGCACCCATCAATTCGTCATTTATATCAGGTATAACTCCCAATGCAATCCCTCCCCCCTCCCCCCCCATGATACGCCCCGATGTGTGATGTTCCCCTTCCAGAGTCCAAGTGATGTCATTGTTCAGTTCCCACCTATGAATGAGAACATGCGGTGTTTGGTTTTCTGTTCTTGTGATACTTTGCTAAGAATGATGGTTTTCAGCTGCATCCATGTCCCTACAAAGGATGCAAACTCATCCTTTTTTATGGCTGCATAATATTCCATGGTGTATATGTGCCACATTTTCTTAATCCAGTCTGTCACAGATGGACATTTGGGTTGATTCCAAGGCTTTGCTATTGTGAATAGTGCTGCAATAAACATACGTGTGCATGTGTCTTTATAGCAGCATGACTTATAATCCTTTGGGTGTATACCCAGTAGTGGGATGGCTGGGTCATATGGTACATCTAGATCTAGATCCTTGAGGAATCGCCATACTGTTTTCCATAATGGTTGAACTAGTTTACAATCCCACCAACAGTGTAAAAGTGTTCCTATTTCTCCACATCCTCTCCAGCACCTGTTGTTTCCTGACTTTTTAATGATTGCCATTCTAACTGGTGTGAGATGGTATCTCATTGTGGTTTTGATTTGCATTTCTCTGATGGCCAGTGATGATGAGCATTTTTTCATGTGTCTGTTGGCTGTATGAATGTCTTCTTTTGAGAAATGTCTGTTCATATCCTTTGCCCACTTTTTGATGGGGTTGTTTGTTTTTTTCTTGTAAATTTGTTTGAGTTCTTTGTAGATTCTGGATATTAGCCCTTTGTCAGATGAGTAGATTGCAAAATTTTTCTCCCATTCTGTAGGTTGCCTGTTCACTCGGATGGTAGTTTCTTTTGCTGTGCAGAAGCTCTTTAGTTTAATCATATCCCATTTGTCAATTTTGGCTTTTGCTGCCGTTGCTTTTGGTGTTTTAGACATGAAGTCCTTGCCCATGCCTATGTCCTGAATGGTACCACCTAGGTTTTCACACTTTTTAAAAGAAATACTGTTTATCAGATATAATCAGGTAAAATAAATGGCATAAAGAGAGGTCACAGTAAAATTATTAGCACAACAGCCAGAATATTATATTATATTACATACTGGCTGAAAATCTTTAACAGTATAGAGGCCTATTGGCTTAGAGTGTTCAATAGAATTCCCCAAACTATTTGACAGTAGCTAAGATACAGGAGAGTACTCAGAATATGGAGAAAATGTCAAGTTTATTAAAGTTGGCACTATATATACAATTTTAAGATAATATTATAGAGCATATTAGATTTATAATGCATTATAACTATTTGTTGTTCAATAGGGTATGTATGTATATAAGGTAATATCAAGATTTTATAAATGATTTTATAACTATAATGAAATTTGAAAAATTATATTTATCATCTACATATCTATGTATATATGTATCTATCTAATTTATCATCAAAGTCTGACTTGACATTTTTCAAAACTTACATCAATATATCTTGCTAAAAGATTTAAGTGCAAATAAATGAAAAGATGGAGAAAGGATTTGAAGGCCCAATCTCATACTTACATTTTTGTTTGAATAACCAAGGAACAAAATCAACAAGTGACCAAATCGTGAATATTCTCAAAAATAATAGTAACAACCCACTGGTGTGAAAGATCGTAAAGAAGTTGCCAGGGAAATAGTATCTAGAACAATATATATGTAATTTATTAAGGAAGATTAAGTTATTTAATATAACTCAATAAAAATTGACAAAAGTATAATAAATGTTAATGGAGAAGAATGGTCTATTAAACTACAATTGTTCAATACCTCAAAAATGCGTGGTAAAACAATAACAAAACCATACAGTTTATTTACTTGATTTTTTAAAAATGCTAATAATTAGTGCTGGTTATGCTATCAGGAAAGAGAAACTCTTCTTTATTATTTGTAAGAGTGTAAATTAATATGTTTCTTAAGAGAAAGTTGACAATATATATCAGAGGCCTCTAAAACAGTGTACAACCTGACCTAGCTGTTCTATTTTTAGAAGGATTCTTAATGAAATGAACAGAAAATCTGTAAAGAGAAATGCTCAGAAATGTCTGTCTTCACAGTTTTGTTTAAAATAAAAAGCAATTTAGAATAATATAATCAGAAATGTGGGATTTATTTAACTTGGCTTGATATAATTCAGGAAAAAATTTCTGGGATACTGGCTTAGCTGTGTTATTTAACATGGAAATACATTATATTATATTAAATAATAGTATACATAATATAGCGTATTGGGCAAAACAGATTATAGTGAATGTGAATAGCATTTCTCTAATTTTATAAATATGTGTGTGTCAAAATGTGTGGTTCTTTGAGGAAAGAAATAGAAAATAGACTTGTAGGTAAGCATGTCATTATTAACTTTCTAGGTGAAAATTAAAGTAATTATGAATTTTTTATTTATCAAAAATTGTGCCTGAATGTTTTTGAAAGGAAAATGAATTGCTTTATTACATAAACATCTTTTAAGAATAATTGATAGCAGTTCAGAAATTAATTTGTTCTAATACACTACTATGATCCTATTAACAAATAGTTTTTGGCATCAGTAAAAGTATTTTTAAAAAATCCTCTCCAAATGTTATAATAATTTGATTAGATTTTTTAACCTAATTTATTTTATAGTTTAATTTTGAGGGCTCCACAAATGAATTTTCAATAGTAGTTATCAGACCCAGTCAAAGATAACCAGGTACAGAAATATTTAATACTGAAATCTAGTAGAACAAAGCCGTGTAAACAGTGGAACTATTGGACACAGATTCAAAAGCAAATATACTTACTTTATTTAAAGAAATCAGGCAAACTTGACATAAATGATGAGTTGAAGGGTGCTGATGAGTTAATGGGTGCAGTACACAAACATGGCACATGTATACATATGTAACAAACCTGCACGTTGTGCACATGTACCCTAGAACTTAAAGTATAATAATAATAATAATAATAATAATAATAATAATAATAATAATAAAAGACAAACTTGAAAATAACTGAAGGGTATGCAATATATTTTAACAATTCGGAGAGGATTAAGTTTGTTAGATAATAGTCGCTCCAGATTTTCAAATATCTCTCACACCAGAGAGGCAGAGTAAGATGGCAGAATAGAAGGCTCCAGCCATTGACTGTTCCCCTCAAGGACACCAATTTAACAGTTATCCGCGCAGAAAAACACCTTTATAGGAACCAAAAATCAGGTGAGTCCTCATGGTATCTAGTTTTAATTTATACGGCTGAAAGAAGCACTGCAGAGATAGAATAAAACAATCTGGTGGCCGACACCATTACACTCTCAACTCCTAGCAACAGCGAGTGGTGCACAGAGCACCTCTGGGTGCTGGGTGAGGGAGAGCACAACAGTTGTGAGGCATTGACGTCAGTGCTGTCCTGTTAGAGCAGAAAGGAAAACTGAACCAAACTGATGCCCTCCCACGGAGGAAGCATTTAAACCAGCCCACAAATAAGTGAGAAATTTTCTAGAATCTTGAGAAAAGGAAGAACAAACTATATGTATATATTTATGCCCAACCAAACTGTCTTGTATTCATTTGGTAGGGCTGGCATTAAAAAAATACCACAGGCTGTGTAGTTTAAACAGCAGTAATTTATTTTCTTGAAATTCTAGATGCTAGAAGTCTCAGATCAAGGTGTTGGCGAGATTGGGTTCCTGAGGCTTCTTTTCTTGGCTTGCAGATGGCCACCTTCTCCCTCTGTCTTCACATGGTCTTCTCTTTCTGCATGTGTCTTAATCTCCTCTACTTAGCACCAATCAAAATGGATTAGGGTCTATACCTATGAACTCTTTTAATGTTAATTACATCTTTAAAGGCCCCAGCTTCAAATACAGACAAATTCTTAGGAACTGGGGGTTAAAACTTTAACATACAAATTGTGGGTCGACAAAATACAGCCCCCATAACCATGTCTTTCAAGCATCAAGTCTTTAGAAAAATAACATTGAAAAGGCAATAACTAAGAAAATCTGAATCGTGGTGCATAGTGTAAACTTAGGCAAAAATAGTAGAGGAACCCTGCAAAACAAGAATATATATCCTTTTTCTCACTGTGGCTTTCGTATTAGTGCTTCATTGAACTCAGTGGGCTTTAGAACAGGCTATAAAAGGAAATGAGGTGCTTTCTTCATGTATCAAATTGTGAGATTGTTGGTTTGTTAACATTGTCAGAAATAGAAGAACATAATTGTTTGAATTTTTAGCACAATACAGATAAAATACTATCATGTGGCAATAATTTTCAAAAGCAGCCCAAAATGGCCTTTTTCTCTATGTTGCATAGAAGTACCATGCACAGTTTCAAGGTTCTATTAAATATGTTTTTCGTATCAACAAACAAATAGTGTATCCACTTTGCAATAAAGTCTTTACTGAAATGTAATTAAGCACCAACTTCAAATATAATTTATAATGTATTCATTCTGGAACATTTTTATTTTTGTCAAATATCAACTCTCATCTGAGAATGCTCTCTGTTAGTTTTCTTAAATTCAATAACATAAAAGTTTTGGCATCAATATCTAATTTTATAGTACATATGTAGGTTTATAGATATTTATTTTAAGAATATGTAAACATCGATGCTGTGTTCCAAATGAAGTATCTACCTACCTAGCTATTTATAAAAAATTACATGTACTAATAATCAGAGAAATACAAGTTAAAGCCACAATGACATACCATCTTATACCTGACAGAATGGCTATTATTAAAAAGTCAAAAAACAACAGATGTTGGGGAGGATGCTGAGAAAAAGGAATCTTTACATGCTGTTGGTGGGAATGTACATTTATTCGACCTCTATGGAAAACAGTATGGAGATTTCTGAAGGAACTAAAATTACAGTTACCTACAGATCCAGCAATCTCACTATTGGGTATATACTCAAAGCCAAAAAGATACCTGCATTCATATGTGTATTGCAGCACATTCACAATAGTAAAGTCATTGAATCAACCTAAGTGTTCATTAGCAGAGGATTTGGATTTTAAAAATGTGGTATACATACGTATACCATAAAATACAACTCAGCCAAAACAAACAAACAAACAAAAAACCGAAAGAATGAAATCTTGTATTTTTCAGCAGTATGCATGGAATTAGAGGCCATTATCCTCAGCGAAATAACTCAGAAACAGTCAAGTAAATACTGCATGTTCCCGTTTATAACTAGACACTAAGCATTGGGTATACATGGACATTCAGAGTGGAATAATAGACACTGGAGACTCCAAAAGATGGGAAGGTATGATGGTGGGAGTGGAGTGAGGTTTGAAAAATTACCTATTGGGGGGGCCGGGCGCGGTGGCTCACGCCTGTAATCCCAGCACTTTGGGAGGCCGAGGCGGGTGGATCACGAGGTCAGGAGATCAAGACCATCCTGGCGAACACCGTGAAACCCCGTCTCTACTAAAAATACAAAAAAATTAGCCGGGCGTGGTGGAGGGCGCCTGTAGTCCCAGCTTCTAGAGAGGCTGAGGCAGGAGAATGGCGTGAACCCGGGAGGCGGCGGAGCTTGCAGTGAGCTGAGATCGCGCCACTGCACTCCAGCCTGGGTGACAGAGGGAGACTCCGTCTCAAAAAAAAAAAAAAAAGAAAAGAAAAGAAAAATTACCTATTGGGTACAATGTTCACTCTTCAGGTGATGGATGCACTTAAAGCCCAGACTTCACCAGTACACATATGTGCATGTAAAAATCTGCATTTGAACCCCCTAAATGTACAAAAATTAAGACAAATTACATGCAAAATGTTTGGACAATTGCCTATTGATATTTTAAGTGCATATTTAGGTATTTCTTTTTCAATGTTAATTTTTATTATTTTCATTTGTTTTTGTTTTTTTCCTGTATCCTTTTATTTATTTATTTTTTTAAAGTTACTTTCTCTAACCAGTTTCTACAATTTAAAGACTCTATTGTTATGTGCAAGGGCCTTTTGTAAGCAACTAAAATGGATGTGAGCATTTTTGAATCTTCTGCCCATGGTTATGGCTTTCCTTAGTTTCATGTCTCTCAAATAAATGGTCAAATTCTTCAAAGAATTTATAATTTCAATGTTCACTTTCATGTCTTTAGCACAAAAATAAAAGTAGGTACTCTAATGAAAACAGTAAATTTAACTGATTTAGCTCCCTTCTCTCCCTGATTCAAAATAAAATCCACACAATATTTTAGGTTTTCCATTTTATGTTAATTCTCAGTTCCTTTCTTATTCCTTATTTTTATCCCAAATTATTCTCAATCAGAAATTAAAACTTCTTTTACCAAAGCAACGAATAAAATATAGTTATAAAAATAAAATAAATACCACCCATTAGTTTTTTCTAAAAGAACTTAGGTATTATATTTTTTTCACAGATTATACTATGAAAGTCTCAGTGATTTTTTTCCATTCCACTTGTAAGACCTTTCTAGCAGGTCATAATATCATATGATGATCTTCATTATATTTTTAAAATATTGACTATTGTACACATTCTAATATATGGTAATTTGACAGTAGTATACCATAAAAATTCATATTTCATAATAACCTATATGCCCACAAATTGTTCAATGGGGACTGCTGATTCTTCACCATAAACAGGTTCTTGTTTTATATATATTAATATTTTATTTATTTATTTATTTTTTTTTTTGAGGCGGAGTCTCGCTCTGTCACCCGGACTGGAGTGCAGTGGCCGGATCTCAGCTCACTGCAAGCTCCGCCTCCCGGGTTTACGCCATTCTCCTGCCTCAGCCTCCGGAGTGTCTACTTTTCCAAGCTTAGAAAATTAGAACATTTTTCACAACTTTGCTCTGATCTCTTATTAGTTGATTTCATAGTCAGTGTCTCAGAATACCAGGAAAAGATGCTTTTCCTATGTTCATTGCTCTACTGGAAGAAAGGAAATCTTGTGTCTCTTATGTATCATGTCTGGATGATTAGTTTGTTTGTTTTGTTTTGTTTTCCAATATGATGGTAATAGTACATTTCATTCAACCTGCTCTTTTTACAATGTGACATTTACAACTCCTTTAAATTGAAGCCTTAAACCTGGGAAGAGCTTTGTGATGGCTTTGATGAGGAAACTAATAGAACATGGCAGAAGTGATGCTCTGTGACTTCTGATACTGCCTCACAGAGATGCCATGGACGTGTCTTGTTCTCTCTGGATGCTCCTTCCTAGAGCCCAGCCAGCTACGATGCTTTGATGAAGCCATGAAGTCACAGGGAGAGCTCACATGTAGATGCCACAGCTTCAGGTGCAAGTCAATAGCCAAAACTGATCACCACACATCTGAGTGAATAAGCCATTAAGCAATTTGAGGTTCAATCCTTCAAGTTACCTTTTTAATACCGCATGAAGCAGGGTCAAGGTTTTCTTATCAGCCACTGTTCAAATTGCAGAGTCATGAACAAGATAAATAACTGATATTGTTTTAAGCTACTAACTTTGTTATAGCAGCAATGGGTAACTAGTAGACCACGTTATAGTAAATATAGAATGCCCTATTTCTACATTTTTTGTTCATGGCCTTTTTTTTCTATTATTTCATCTCCAAATTGTTTTCATGGTGCAAACACTAGATTAAAAACCATCTGATTAAAAATATCATCTCTGATTTTTTAGCTATTATTTTCTTTCACTCAACCCTTAGAGTACATGATCTATACATCTCTCATGGCAACTATAACACAGTATATCACCTCATATTTTGTGATTTATGTTCATATCTAATCTTTTTATATTAGAATTTCAGGTCCTTGAAGATAAGAAATAAGTCGAGGTGCAAACTCTAATAACTAAATAACATTTAAAGTCTAGCAAAATACATGACATGATTCAAAAGTAAGAATAATGATTTTTGTAAACGATACTGAACTTGTTCTCAATATGCTACAGTAAGTACACATTCATATTAGTTTAACTTGTCTATATAGCATCAAGTTATCAAAGTGTCTGTGTATTAAAATACTTCATTTGTTTTATATGTAAAACATTACTAAAGCTATTTCTCTCTAATTTCACAAAGGTGAAACATTCTGCATATGAACAAGGATCTTCTTCTCTTGTCCTTTGTCTATGATATTTAGTAGAAAAACATTTTTAACGTTCTGTCTTTGCTGTAATGTTTCTTTTCTCAGGAACATTAAAATGGTACTAGAATTCTGCTGTATAATTTTTACCTAAGATAGTGGATTCTTCTGTAAAGAAATAAAGTTTTTCTTTTTTTTTTTAATTTAAACCTCAAAGTAAGTAGCTGTCTAATTATAGAAGAAATCAAACTTACATACTCTGGCTTTTTCTTAGGATGAAGTACATCTTAAGTGACAGAAGAGCCATTTTGTCAATAAGTGTGCTCTACTGAATACTACCAATTAAATCAGAAAGTATTCTACACAAATTAGAAAAATTCAAATTATATGGGAGGATTCTTGTCCATTAATTACATCATGCAAGATTTCTTTAAAAGAACTATTTGGAATCATCAATAATTAAAACGTGTTATTTAGGAAAATTACCTTATGCTGCCAATTAATTTTTAAAGATTAATGTATCATCACAAAATAAAATTCAAAATTTGGAATGAAAGCGAATGAATTTTCACTGATTGAACTTGATATATGACAGATTTTTAAAAAGTGCAAGATCAGTTGGAAACTCCATTTACCACAAGTGGTTGAAAATTCAAGGTGTTACTGCTAGATAAATTAGATTTAAAAGGCAAGGTGTCTAACTTTCAAAGCTTAGCATCTATCAGTAAAGTTCAAGATCAAAAGAGGAAGGGAAGGAAGAAACAAGGAAGGAGGAAGGCAGAGAGGAGAAGAGGCAAAATGAAAACTGAAACATAATAAGCAAGCATTTAAAAGTCAAAGACAAAAAGCTAAAAAATGTATTCAAATGGATGACAAAATAAGTCAAATCAATTGTCATTTTAGGCATATGAATAAATTGAAAAGAGATTATGGGAAATTAATGATGAACTTAAAACCCAAATGTTAAAATAAGATCACCCCAAACTAAGTAGCCATGCAATAGTACAACTATTTATTCCAGTGATACCGAGGTAAAGAAAATAGTCCAAGTGAACAAGAAAAAGTAGACAAAGAATGTGGGATATTCCTGGAATCTTAAGACAGTGAAGAAATAAGATTTGCTTTTAAAATAATTCAGATCTAATCTTTCTATTCTTCAAAACAATACTCCTCAAACACTTTGTTTCTTCTGAAATAAAATGCAACCTTCTAGATATAAAATAGTGGTTCCGACCCATGTGCTACCTGCCATCAATGCTTCCTTTCTTTACACAACATGTTAACATATTTTTTGTTTCCAAAATATCATTTTGCTTTGGATTATTTTTCTCTTTGTGTCTAAACATTTTTCCATGCCTGTTTAACAGATGAATACCTAATCATCTTTCACCACTTGATCTCACATATATATTTACTATGTTTCTGCTTCATTTATTAATTTATGCATCTTTTACTTTTTTTTACCGAACTATAAACCACTTTAAAGCTAGAGTTAGGTTTTATTCATCTCTACATATTCTATTTAGAAATTAGCACAAGCAACCTGGCAATAAAATATTCACTCAACAAACTTTTGTTGGTGATCCATAAGTGAAAAACACACAGGTAAAAATAAGGAAGGGAGAAAGAATGAAGAAAAAAGAAAGATGTAGTTTAAAAGTATGATCAATTCTATTGCTAATTAATTACTTCTTAAAGAATTTGCCTACACATTTAAAATAAAAATAAAAATTAGTAACAACATAATAACTTTTGAATAATTATATTAAAAACAACCACAAAAGATCTCAGAAATTAGAGACTCCTGAAATATTTTGAACACTATTCTACAAAATTCTAATAACAATCTTGCTGACAATTTAAACCATGCCAGAAGGGAAGTCACAAAGTTACCACCAAATATTATTAGAAGAGAACAAAGAGCAGCTTGATAAAACAGAAGATGAATGGAGGTGCTTCTGTGGACACTGAGTAATTGGTAGAGCTGAGAGCTCAATTAGATATACCCACCACTGAAGCCCTAAATCATTTTCAAATTCCATCTACCTCTCAAAACTTTATATGTGAGATTGGCATATACCAATTATTTTTAACAATGTATCATTCAATAAATGATTCAAGACAAATTAAAATGACCAGGCAAGTCTGCTCTGTACTTATATGGTTCCATAAGGTAGGAATTAGTACATAAATCCTTCTAAGAAAATACATATTAAAATTGATAAACATGTTGTCTGCCAGTTTA
Source organism: Piliocolobus tephrosceles (assembly GCF_002776525.5). Classification (NCBI taxonomy): domain Eukaryota; kingdom Metazoa; phylum Chordata; class Mammalia; order Primates; family Cercopithecidae; genus Piliocolobus; species Piliocolobus tephrosceles. The sequence goes on from NC_045451.1 coordinate 14,175,292, forward strand.
AACTGAACATAACATCGTGGATCTAACTGATCCTCTCAGTCCATGGCATATTCAGAAATTATCTTTGTGATAATAAAAAATTAATAAAAAGCCATTTTAAAAGTATGCTACACAGATAGCTAGATCTTAAAATTAACAGGCAGGTCAGTAAAAGGAAGAAATAATGTTACTGAAGAGGTTAATGGGGAGATTGGCAAAGTGAAATTCTTGGCACACTCTGATGGGGAAAGAATGACAAAATATAAACCTGAAGTACAAGTGATGAGTGTTAGGCATTGTTCATTAAAATAACATAGGGTACGGCTGAACAAGCAGTTTCTTTGGTGGGTTTTCTTTCCCATTATTTATGTATGGTTTTTACCACCAGCATACTGTTCCACTGATGGAAAGCATTTATGCTGTTAGTGAACAATATGTGAAGTGCTCGGGTGATGAATTACCTACCTGACAAGAAAAAGAGACACAAGTGATCAACGTAGTCAGTCATTGGGGGACAGTGTTAGAATTTCCACTTATAAACTATTGAAAAAGGCCAGGCACAGTGGCTCATGCCTGTGGTCCCAGCACTTTTTGGGAGGCAGAGTGGGGTGGATCACCCGAGATCAGGAGTTCAAGACCAGCCTGGCCAATATGGTGAAACCCCATCTCTTTTAAAAATCCAAAAATTAGCCAGGTGTGGTGGCGCACCTGTAATCGCAGCTACTCAGGAGGCTGAGCCAGGAGAATCGCTTGAACCCAAATGGCGGAGTTTGCATTGAGCCAAGATCGCACCACTGCACTCCAGCCTGGGCGACAGCGGGAAACTCTGTCAAAAACAACAACAAAAACAAAAAAAGCATATTGGAAATAAAACCATAATTTCTAAAAAATCATCTTTAGAAATAAAAATGAGAACCTTATGAAACTCTTGTATCAAATAAAACAGCATGATTTCATACAAAAGCTGTGGTCTCAAACAAGAATTATACAGAGACACATGGAAACAGCATCTTTACTAATGAAACAGTAAATAATAAATAACCAATTACCTTGAGGAAGCTTTTTAAGACACTAAGACTTGAAGGAATCTGAGCATTCATAGGAAATGCCTTACATAAGAAGCACAGTCTCTTTTCTCCCAGACTTTCCTTCTTTTTGGGACACAATCTGCATATTTATTCCCATTTTCCCCTCCTATATAATGCAGTGTTATTTTCTGGGCCTTGGGTTGTATACTATTTAATGGAAGACTTATCTGAGCCTCCGGACTTGGTTAAATTGCCACCTTCTACTCATTAATTTCAACCTGCAGTTTTTCTGCCTACCACTTAATTACAATTTATAGAATTATATGTATTATTTACTTAGTGGAGGTCTCCACATTGACCTATAATAACCATGATACTAGAAATGGTGTCTGTGCCTGACTCTCAAGTGTATTATGCCAGATACAAAACTAAATACTTAACAAGTAATCATTGAATGGGTGAGTGAATATACTATACTTTAAAAAAGTGTAATTATAGCATAAAATTATGAACTCTAAGCACGTGAAATGTCTTAAAATGGAATAAAGTGTGGGAAGAATAAAATAAATTGTTATATAGAAAATTTTTAATTTTTAATGGCTTTTTGTACAACTTTAATTAATAGTCAGATCTTTAATTAGCAAGACAGTAGGAATGGTAATGAAAATTAATTTAATGTGAGAAAACAATATGAAATAATCTAGAGCAGAAGGTCAGTAATTGCAAGGAGTTATTTAAACTTAGGTTCAGAGCTTTCTTAAAAACACGTTCAATTTTGTTTAAGCATGAAGCCTCTTTGATATCTATTCCTATAGTTTTTTTATTACATATATAGGAAATAAAACATTGCTTCAAGATGCATGCATTAAACTCTGCATTAATTGCCTTATAGTATATATTTTCTCTTTTTCAGATTCTAGGGATTTAACAGTACATTAATTGAATCATCTAGTATTTCCTAAATTGAAAATTACAGTACAAGGCACTAATCATTTAATGCCATTTTTAGGGAGAAAGAAGCTATAGAAGCTATTGCATCATATCTGCAATGTTGATTTATTCTTTGTATACCTGTTTATTTAATTTGATTTTATTAGTTCCTTGATCAATGAATATATTCATCCATTATTTATTGAGTACCTACTATGTGTCACACTCAGTGTTGACCCTAGAGTGCATGACAGACACTGTTTGGTTATAGGTGGATTGATGGTTTTAATGACCTTCTTAGAAAAATATTTATGTTGAATGAAAGTTGAAAAGGATAAATCATGCATGATCTTTTAAATCATGGTTAGGCACTTTGACAGTTGTCTGAATTGAATATTGCAAGCATATATACTATATAATTTTCTTCTTGGTCTGTAAAGAATTTTCTTCTTGTATGTCTTTAAGAAAAATAAATTTCAAGAGAATATTTGAGATAATTGGAAAACAAAAAAAAAAAACTGTTGGGAAGCCCTGGAAGTGGACAGTCAAGCTATAAATGGTTATTTGAAGGAAGACAACGTGAAAGTAAGGACATCAATTAAAAGGTTACTAAAATGATCTGTACGTAATGTCATAGGTAATGGCAATACAAGTTTATTCATTTTATTTAGTGTTTTGTTATAAGTCATCTACAAAAATGCGAGATACTCTTCTTGTCTTTACAATAACATGATTAGCAAGAACAAGTGAATGCTTGTCCTTAGGAAGATTATATTCTGTTAGGCACAGACAGATAGCAAACATATATATAAGTAAATAACTAGATAGTATAATTTTACTTATTTTAACTTCTATGAAGAAGATTAAACAGGGAATTGAAATAGAGTATGAGTGAGTGTTAGAGAATAAAGAATGACTGTATATTTTAGGTATTGTAATTAGAGAAGGCCTCTTGGGAGGAAAATAATTAGATGAATTTGTGATATATTTGATGGTGAAATGATTAGTGTAGGAGATGGAAATTGGAGACTGGATGATAACCAGTGTTCTGAAATAGATGCATGGAAGTGACATTTACTAGGATTGGAGAAAAAATAGAGAGAAACACATGTGGTGGAATGGTTTGTTTGTTTGGTGGATAAGAGAAGAAACAGAAGTTAAATTCTAAATGTACTAATTTGTACATTGTACATAAACATTCAAATATAGAAGTAAAATGGGAAAATATATGTCAGCAGCTTGGAAGAGAGATTATGGGTGAGGATAATATTTGTGAGTTACTGTCTTGTAGATGTATTTAAAACTATGAAAAATACACTCTGTGGAGAGGTATAGATACATGAAAGCTTGAAGCAGTACCAAAAGCTATTGCAGACACATATCTGGAGATGTACAAAAATATTCACCAAATACTCTGCCCAAAGCTTAGAATAACCTAATGCCTATTGCTCTAGTTATCTATTGCTGGATAAGAAACTCTCCCAAAACTCAGTGGCTTAAGACAGTACTCATTTTGCTCTACCTCATTTTTTTGTGGTCAGAAATTCCAGCAGAGGTAAGCTTGCTGATTCATTTCTTCTATATGAGCTTGACTGAGGATATTTGACGTTATTCAGATGGTGGAAGGGGCAGTCGGTTGGTTCCAAGATGTCTTCACTTACATATCATAGTCTAAAATAGGGGAGGGGAGGCTGGCCTCAGCTGGTTCTGGCAGAGCATCTGGATAAGGTCTTATGGGCATAATAGCCTTGAGGTAGTCAAATTTCTTTCAGGTGTGTCAGAATTCTGACAGAAAGTGTTGAAATCCAGAAGGTAGAAGCTGCATGACTTCCTATGTTTCAGCTTTGAAAGTATTTCTACCATGCTCTGAAGATAGAAGCTATTAGAAGCCCATTCAGATTCTAGGGAAGGGGATACAGAATATATATCTTGATGAGAGAAGTGTCAAAATTATGTGGACACATTAAAATACACACACCAAAATACACCACTGGCCATAACTTTCACAGATTTCCAAATCCAAAATGAAACTAACCCCTGCAAATCAATCAAACCAACAAACAAACAAAAGCAAACACTCTAAAAAGTCCTATTGCACTATGGTATAAGGCTAAGGCTTGAGGTTTAGAATCTCTTTATCCAAATCAAATTCAGGTGCAGATGAGAGTCCTTACATTCAGTTTCTCAGACCTGAAGAATTGTGAACTAAAGAGACAAGTTTTGTGACCTTCACAGATCCAACTTACACACAGCAGTCACTGGTTCATAGCATTCCTTGAAAGGAGTTCAGACCTACTTCCTGGGAACAAATTTCCATGGCTCTTGACTTTGCCCTCTGGTGTCTTGATATTATATTCTGAGTCATTATTCCTGAAAAAAGGAAAGAAAAAAGGAAAGAGAAAAATAAAGAAAGATCTGTGGGGCATATCTCAAGATCCTTAAAAAGACCTTCATCTATCTGAAAACTTCTACTAAGCATCAGATTAAATCAATTTTGCAAGATGAAAATGTTCTAGACATCTGTTTTACAACATTGTGCTTGTAACAATACTGCACCGTACACTTCAAAATTTCTTAAGAGGGTCAATCTCATGTTGTTGTTTCTGTACTACAATAATCATAGATAAATGAATAACGTCACAAGTTTGGCTTCATCTTTACACTAAGACAACAACTTAATAGCAAATTGGATTTTATCTTTTCCCTGAGAGTTCTACTCTTTTCTGGCGGCAAAAACTGTCCTGGTTCACTAACATTTCATCTAAATTCTATTCAAAAATGAAAGTTAGATTTTTCATTCATCCATTTCTTTCCTTATGATAAGCAAGTAGAAGAAGAAAAGTGACAACTTCAACATTTAATCCACCAATCCTGTCAACTAGATCACTGGTTTAATTTGGAACATGTATCTTCAACATTACTGCAGAATTCCACTACTATTTAACAAGGGACATCTTCTCTCTACTTTCCAATACATTTTTTTTCTCACTTCACTACAGACTCATACCAATAGAATACCTTTAGATTCTGACTGCCACCTAATCTTATAATGAATGCAATATGTTTTAGGTATTTGTTAAAGCATCACCCCATTTTCAGATGCACCATTCTGTTTCAATTAATTTTTGCCGTTAAAATAATCTCAAAATACACTGGTTTTAAATAACAATTATTTTGTTAATGTTGTCATTTGGGGATGAGGCATTTTAGCATAACCTGGCTAAATGATCTCTGTGCTCCATGCAGCACTAACAGAGGCCATTTGGTGTCATTCAGCTGGTAAAAAGGGCTGTTTAGTTCTTTGAGGGGGTCACTGGAAGTCTGGGGTCACTTGGATCTGTTACCCAGTGTCTGTATATTTACATTCCTCAATGGTAGCCTCAGGGTAAGAATTCTTAAATAACATCTAAGAGCACTAAGTGTTCCAGTAAATAAAATGAAAGTTCCATGGTCTTGGATTACCTAACCTTGGAAGTATTGAAGCATCATTTCTGTCATACTCTATTTGCCAAGGAAGACACAAACCCACCCTTGATAAAGGGGAGAGATCATGTGTGTTAGCTCTTAAAAGGCAGTATGTCAAAGAATTTGCAGTTTTTAACATTACCTTTTTCATTAATAGGCTAATTGGTACATAACCTGTCTTATGTTTGTATACAGATATATTCAGACTTTTCAGTCTGAATATATATTCAGATATATTACATAAAAGTAAATAAACTACAGCTTAACACATTATCATGGATGAATCTACATTATAATGTAGCATAATGTTGTGTGATAAATACAAAGCATAGATTAATATACATGGTATGATTTGATTTATATAAATTTCCACAGCTAAGAAAACTAAACAATATGCTATTTTTTTCATGTAACAATTAAAATAAAATTTAAGATACTGGCTACCTTTAGGAGCAAGATAATGAGTGCAATAGGAAGGCACATACAAGTGCTTCTAAAGTGAGAGTAACTAACCTTCAGCTAGCTCTTGGGACCACCAGCTTTAATTTCCTATTAACTGATCGTATGTTTTTAGACACTTCAGAATGTATGCTATATTCAGCTAGCTCTTGGAGCACCAATTCTTGTTTTCTTTTAACTGATCATATATTTTTAGACACTTCAGAATATGCTATGTTTCAAATTTTAAAAAGAAATGAAGAAGAGATGAAGAAATGAAGAACTCTGAAAAAAACTCTCGAGAAATTTTGAAGAGCAGCATAAAAAGGTACAATTACTAGAAGACACAGAGTAAATGAAAATTTTATGTTTTTTATTTGGGAAATAATAGAGCAAGAGCATCATCAAGGAGAGAGGGAGAAGGAAATATTTAAGAAAAGATAGATTAACAAAAGAACTGCATTTGCAGTGATAGATAAGGAAAAGGATCAGAGCATAAGAGAAGGTCTGGTGTTGGATAGGAGGAAAGACGCAGGCAATGAATGATGGGAATCTGGGTTCAGATGCATATAGATGTCTAATGACAGGAAAAGCTACCTGGATAATTGTCCTGTAAAATAGTCATTTGAGATTAAAAATTCACTTAAAATCAAGATGCCACTTTCTGTTTTGCAAAGACAAATAGAACTGCTAAGTAACCTGGACATAACATGCCCCCAAGACATCCTGCATTCTTCCTGAAGGAAAACTAAGATGAGAATCTACGTTTTCATCAAAACAACACTGTTGCTCGTAGTATTAGAATATAAGAATTTGATCTGATTGTTTAATTGTCAATGACGTTAAGCTAAGAGAGCCATCCAGCTATTTCTATCTTCAGTGATTATTCCGCCAAAGAGGCTAGATGGCTATGTCACCCTGGACATTGCTGTACTGGACATTTGATTGACATTGAATTGTACAGTCTAGTAAAGGTTTTAAAACGTGGTTAGGACTCGAGGTAGATAATATTGTTCTCATACACTTATATTGACAAATTCATAACTCATTCTAAAATATCCTGAGTGAAATATATGAACACAGGAAGGTCTCACTAATGCAACCTTCTGCTGTCATCATGCCTGCTGCTTTACTTCTCAGTTGTTATATTCTATACTCTCCATTTTCATCTAATGGAAATGAACTAGATTCAACAGATTTATCAATCTAAGGGCTACCTGGTGGTAGTCAATAGCAATGTTTTCATTTTCTAGCTTACATTTAAAGCACAAATGGAGTAAATTACTGGATAAACATGTAAGAAGTGCTCCATACTTTGTGTGATAGTTTAAAAGCTTTTGAAAATAAATATTAATATCATGTAGGCATTTCCACACTGTTTTAAGTACAATTTATATTTATAAACTTTAGAGAATCAATTCACAGAGATGAGAGAACAGCATGTAAAGTGGGAAGCTAAATAAATTACACACCACTTGTGGAAAAGCCACAGAAGATGTGAAATAGCATTGCCATTCGGATTTAATGTTTTCTTTATCAGGGTGTGTAAATCCCAACTAATAGATTGACTGTACATAAGAGTCATTTTGGGCCATCCATGCTCAGAAGTTAGAAAAACTGTTTAAGACTTAAGGTGCATAAAGAACACTGTAAGTTCAAGTCAAGGAGATAGCCAATGATCAAATATGTAGTTTTCCCAGACTATTGTTCTATCTACTGGCCACTAGATGGTTATAAGTGTAAATCAAAACACTTACAAGCTAGATGTCCAACGCCGTATGTATGCACACAGCATTGCTATCAAGTCTCATTTCACTCTTCCTTTGAATGAAATGATTGATTGATTGTTCACAGCTTGCAGGACTCTGCGCTGCCCGAGATCCATCTCTGCTGTGCACACTCCACACTGAGTTTGCATCATTGACTTTCTGCCAGCCATTTTGCTGCCAGGACACAGAGTGACATTTAATAATCTTTCAACACGGCAATGTCACATTTGTCACTCTTTATCATTTGTGACAGACCTAAATTCAAATGCAAACGTGAAATGGAGACTGACTTCAATCTAAACTCTGATATACTTTTGAACTCACAACTGTCAGCACAATTTGATGAGATACATAGGAAAGAAAATAACTTGTTGAGTATGCCATAAATAAAAATACCAGGTCTAAGACAATCCTGCAAAATCAAGGGTATTTTAATTTTATAAAGGAATTATTCTGATAAAATTTCAAGTTGGAAATTATGGTGTCTCAACTGTCATATCAACTAACATCAAGTATCTATGTGAACTTGGGAAAGATACCTTACTTTTAATGTACTATTCTGATTTACAAACCAAATACCACAGTACCCATAGGAGCTCTTTATAAAGCTCTTGAATGAGGAGAAGCCTCAAAAGTTATAACATTCATTTAGAAGAAAATAAAAATCACTATAATTATGCAACATTTTTCTAAATTCTTTCTTTTAATCATCTTAGTTTTCTGGAAGCACTATTTTCCACTATTGTGTTTTTTTTCCTAAACAAAATAACTTCCTGATACCTGTAAGTCCCCCAATGCCACAAACACTAACCTATATGTGTGTAGTAGAATTTCACTGAAATTTAGGACTATATTAGAAAATTGGTATTGCATTTCAATATGACTTAACAAATAATTATTAAAATGATTACAAAGATAAATGTATACAAGAAATTCAGGTTTTTGGAGATGCCTCAGCCATCCTTAATAGCTTTAACTGCAAGTGATGCTTTACTTCTATTTTAGAAACTAAAATATCCTTTGTTTAAAAGTCCTTAATTAAGAAAAGTTTGCTATTAAGCCACTTAGTTTTCACTTTTTGGTTACTAAAATAAGAAAAAAAGGAAGCCTTCAAAATATAATATTTATGTGAACATAAACTTCGTGAAGTTACACACTAACCTGTGCATGTAGGCTAGGCATGGCTATTCAAGCCTGTAAGTCCAGCCCTTTGGGAGGCTGAGGCAGAAGGCTTGCTTGAGCCCAGGAGTTCAAGACCAGCCTGAGCAACATAGTGAGACCCCATCTCTAAAAAGAAATGTTAAGAAACTAGCCAGGCATGGTGGTGCATGCTTATGGTCCCAGATACTTGGTAGACTGAGGCAGGAGGATTGCTTGTGCCTAGGCGGTCAAGGGTGCAGTGAGCCATGATCATGCCCTCCAGCCTGGATGACAGAGCAAGACCCTGTCTCAGAAAATTAAATAAATAAGAAAGCGAACATATAATTATAGAATTAAATATTATATATGTATTTATATATCACAAAACTTGATTAATTTCACAATAAAGAACAAGTTTTCTTATGTCTCACAATAAAAAGAAAACTTCTTTGCTATTATACTATGAACTCACCAAAGTATTTTTTTCAAATAATTGTGTCTTTGATCTGATCTCCCTTTACTTCAGATCTAAGGCAATTTTTACATTCTGTCCTACATTTTCATTACTGGTGTGCATGCCTAATCTTTTATTTATCTGTTTAGTGATTGAGAAGGGAGAACTATGCAGTGTAAGCAAGATAGGGGCAACCATAGAATTTATCATGCATTTGAGTACATACATACATACATGTATAACATTTGAGTAGAACATTTGCATGCCCTCAGTGCCATAAAGGCATTAGCCTCAAGAACCCCACAGAATCTGCAGTGTGTTGTACTTCCTAGAGTGGATTCTGGCAGTGCCCCACCAAACTTCCCCTTCATATCAGGGCCCCTTTCCTTTATTCGATTGACATTGACTGTTAACAATGCCCAGCTGCTTCCTTCTTCTGAGAATTGTCTTCAGCCAAGGGAGCCACATCACTCAAGGGTCCAGCCCCACTCCTGCCCCATCTGGGGCAGACGGGGTGCAAGGTAGGACTAACTCAGTTCCCTTTGCGATCACACTGAAGCCAACTGAAAGCGCACTCTTGCTTATCTTCTCTCTCCTGCCGTAAACTGTGTCCCGTGCTTTATTTTTCCTACCAGCACTCCCTCAATAAATCACTGAAACAGAAATCCGCATTGTATAATCTGTTTCTAGGGAACCTGATCTAGGGAAGTTGGCACTGTGAGTGGACCTAGAAAGCAGACTTAAAGGATGAGGTCCTGGATTTGGGTCACTTGCCAGATGAATGCCAGGAGTTTCCCATTCCTGAGGGTAGGGAAAGTGATGGAAGTCTATGAAACCACAGCAATGTAATTCCTGACTTTTACTTGCATGAACTGGAAAGGGATACAGTGCCTGTCTCAGGACTTTGAGAGGTATTGAACTGGGAGACTATTTCTCAACTTGATGGATTTATATAATAGTGGAAATAACAAAGTCATATCATCAAATTAGCAATTTAAAGCCAAGTGTGAGGGTCAGAGGGCCTTGTAAGCTGTATTGAAATAGATTTTCCTCTCTTGTAGCTGGAAAAGAGACATGACTGAGTATAAGGCACAACACTTAATTCTGAGAGGGGTCAACTTTCAGGAAAGCCTCAAACACTAAAGTTGGAACTCTGAGAGGGAAGGAGTGAGGCCCTAAGATTTTGAGTGAGACTATCACAGTAACACACTTGAGAATGTTGAATCATCAGTTCCTCCTGCACTATCTGAATCTCCAAGAGTGGCCCACCCTCCCCTGTTAAAAGACTCTCAGAAGAAAAGATAGAGCACTCAAATGAGGCAGTTTTCTTCCCAATAGTGCTTTCTCTCTGCAGGGTTTCTCTGCATCCCTCCTGGCCATGACATAATTAGGGTCAAATTTCAGCATGAATCTAGTGGGAACTTGCCCAGAGTACAGATGGATAAAAAGAATATATGTAAAAGTTGCTGATACCTGACTAACATTACCAGTGAGTATGCCTAAGAATGGATCCTGTAGGTGCTAGAATAGGAAAGTTGGAATATACAGTTGATAAGAGAGTTTGTAAACATCCAGGATCTAACATGCTGGCAAGTGCGCTAAGTGACAGTTCTGTTATGCTTCCCTGATGGCTCTTGGAATCGTGGAAAAAGCAATAAAAAGGGATTGGAAAAAGTAATAAAAAGGGGTGGTCCACAATAAATAGGGCAGTGATTCCGGAACTACCATAATAAAGTGTGGTGGAATGGATCAATAATCTCAAGGGTATAAATGTTCAGTTTTAAGATTAATAAGTAATGGAGACCAAATTTACAGCATGCTGACTATAGCTTATAATAATGCATTAAGTACTTGAAATTTTCCAAGAGTATGTCACAAATGTTTTTATCATATGCACACATACAGCCACACTCACAAATGGTAACTATATGAGATGATGGATATGTTAATTAGCTTGATTGTGTTAATCATTTCATGATGTATATAAATATCAAAATATCACACTGTACTCCCTAAATGTAGGCAATTTTTATCTGTCAATCTTATCTCAATAAAACTACATAAAATGAAAGAAAATTAGCATCAACAAACAAACACAGTCTCAAAGAAGTAGATATGTTAGAAAAAGCTCTATTACACAAGATTAAAAAAACTCATAGGACAAGCATGCTCTTTGGGAGTACCCTTAGAAAACTCCGGTTATCAAGAATACAGGGAATGATATGGATAGAGAGGTCCCAGAATCATAAAAAAATCACGGGAGTGGTCATTTCTCTAGGCTGGGGCAGATGGTGGAAGATGTCGCTATAGCTCTACCCTCCCCAGTAGGAATAGGGATGCTAGGATCCCAGAAGAACAAAGGCCATTTGACAGAACTTAACTATCAGAAGCAAAGTATGTATAACGGTGTAAGTTAGTCACAAGGTTAGAATGTCTATAACCAATGGGAATCTGGTGATTACTCATTGTAACTGGCTAAATGGATAGACAGCCAAAATGGAACCTCTTGATATATAACCAAAAGAGAGTAAAATGAAGGCGCTGAAGCCAGCATTTTGCCCATTTTCCAGACCGAAACCAATTCCAGATTGTGGAGAAATCCAATCCCCATGAGGAAGGACCTTCTAACACCAGGACAGGAGTAAATAGTAATGATCCTCCCTGTTTTATCAAGAAGCCTATGGTTGTTTTAGGGAGTAACCACAACCAAGGGAAACCTACCAAGTTATTTGAGGGATGGTAGATACAGTGCACACATAAGGCTCAGATCACTGTGCTTTTAGCCCAGACCTATTCAAAATGTGTCTATTGTGTTAATGGATCCACCTGGCAGTCATTTCTTCAGATTGAATTTAAACAATTTAAATGAACATTATTTGTTGTTTATAAAAATCTTCAGTGGGTTAAGAGCTGTTAAAGTAGAAAAATTCATGTGGAAGCTTCTGAAACTGTCCCTTTCCCCCTGGAAAGATAATAAATATAAAGTAATATAGTATCCCGAGATAATGACACACATTGATATCATATCCAAATATTTAAAGGATGCACTTAATTCATAAGTCTGTGCCGTGAAAAACTGGATAAATCATGCCAGATACTAGGGGACTACTGCAAATTAACCAAGCAGTAGCTAAGTAATGTGGATTTTGTGACTATGTCGCTAGGCCCATTGAAAATACCTTTCAACCATGAAAGCAAAATAAGCATGTTTAGAAGAAGAATTCATCACCAGCAGACCCACAGTATAGGAAATGTAAAAGAAAGTTATTCAAGAAGAGAAAAAACGGTAATAGATGAAATATGTTATGAAGAGCATAAAAATGGTAACATAGATAAACATACAACAAAATTTTCTTGTTTATAAATGTCTTTAAATGATAGTTTACTATTTAAAAAATGCTACACTGATTATCATGAAGAAGTAGAATGGCTGCTATGGATTGAGGGCAGGAAGGAATATGTTTGGCATTTCAGTGATCCCTTAGGTATCTCTTGGCAAACAATATCTACTTCTAACTCGAAATTCTCATGTACAGCAACAATGACCTCTGTCTGTGTTTAGTGTTTCATAGGAGTGATGACTGACTACATCTAAACCAGCTGTAGAGAGGCCTGTTCAAATAGTATTGAAAAATAATCCTCAAGCCAGAATAGTTAAATATCAGTCTAAATATAAGTGCTTACTATCAAAGAAATGATTAGAACTGTTCAAATACCAAAGTCATATTTTAACAGAAATACCTAACTGCCTTTTTGTTCTACAATTAAAAAACAAAAAAAACCCTGAGTTCATTGTTATGAGATACCTTCCAAAATTTTAACCAATTTGTGAGCTTGTCATTATAATTCTCTACCGATATGTGGTGGCTGTAATAATTTTTGAATAAGCTAACATATCATTGGTGAATATTATGATACTAATAAATAGGCTCAATAAATCAGCATACATATTTATATAACTCTTCTTAAGAGGCAGATCTTAATGTTTTCTGAAGCAATGCATTATATAACAGCAAGAACATCAAAGTTAACATAGACACCCAATAATATAGATTTGGCCAAGGACTCTTGCTGTGAAAAGTCATTTAAAATATTGTCAGTTCTCTCACTTTCACAGGACATGTCATTTCAGACCAACCTCCAGTATTTTCACAGTTGCTGATTCTTTCTTTATCCCATTCATTTAATGTGAGGATTTGGAAAATACAGTGATTTTTTTTACCTATATGCATTTACTTTTTATTTGAACCAGTCACTTCCTTCAATTATTATACAAGTAAAAGTAAAAGAATAATTTATATAATCATCACATGCCAAAATATCATAGAGAAGATTAGAATCAATATAAAGATATTTTGAATAATTATATTTAAAAATCTCATCAACTGAATTTGAACACAGGATCCCACACATACTCTTGGCAAAAGTACAAATTATTTGAATCAATTTTGTGCTTATAAAGACATGCTTGACTTTTCTGCAACGAGAACTATCATGATTTTATAAAATGCTTGTAACCGGACCCCAAACAATCTAACAATTTTTATCTTCTCACTTTAAAAGGTGAGAATGGTAGATGTAAAATACCAGCTGATACGGTTTGGCTGTGCTCCCACCCCAATCTCATCTTGAATTGTAGTTCCCATAATCTAGTTTTGTCCAATGATATCTAAGCAAAAATGATTTGTCAATTTTCCAATAATTTTTCCTAAAACACAGGAGAGTAAATATTCCCTATCTTTTATAATGCTTACAGTCTAAAAGCAAAAATGTTGGCTATAATTTGAGTTTAAAAATGAATAGAAATTTAGAAAATTCTCAGGTCTCTGAAACTGATGACCCTCCATATAAATATGGACTTTCCATCTCTAGGAATTTTTTTAAAAATTTGCAAAGGAAAAACAAAACAAAAAAAAATTACCTAATTTAAATCACTGTCTTTTTTTTGTTTACTTGCTTTTTTTTTTTTCTGACACATGCAGTGAAACTAATCCTAAATGATAAAGAGATGAAAGATGATAGCTGGATGTAGTAGTAAAGGAAAAATAATTTATAAGTCTGGTAGTTCTATTGGAGTTATTACCTTGTTTTTATCTTAACAAACCATCAGAAGGAATCAACAGAGGGCAGATAATTTCAACACTTTTAAACATTTAAAGAAAGAAGTTAGTTTGTACACGACTTTTTATCTTCAGTAATTTTATTTTAGAATAGTTTTATATTCATAAAAAATGCAAAAAAATACAAAAAATAGCCCCTTATTTTTGTCACCTACCTTCCTCTAAAGTTAATATTAATATAACCATTTATATTAAAACTGGAAGATTAGCATTGGTACAATCCAAATAACTACTGATTGTATTCAGATTTTTCCAATTGTTCAACTAATGTTTCATATTCATTGCAGAATCCAATCCAGAATACAAAATTGCATTTAGTCATAATGTCTCCTTAATCTCTTCCTGCCATTGACTTTTTCCCTTGGATTTCTTCGGTTTTATGATCTTGACACATATGAAGAATATTGATCAGGTATTTTGCATGCTCCCCAATTTGTGTTTGAGCTTTTCTTATGCTGAGACTGAAGTTAAGGGTTTGGGGAAATCATGCAATAAAGGTGGCCTTGGTTTTTATTAATCTGATAAATTCTTTATTTCTTTTCACTTTTGAAGATGTGTTTTGCTGGTATAAAATTCTGAATTGACAGTTTTTTCTTTTGCTTGTTAGTTTTCCTTTCTGTATTTTAAAAATGTAACTTCTCTGCCTTCTTTCTTAAATGTTTTCTGGTGAGGAATGTACTAAAAATTATTATCCTTGTTTCTCAGTATAATATTTTCTCCCCCCGTGGCTGTTATCAATATTTTCTTCGTTTGTTTCGTTGTTTTTGTTTTTTGTCTTTGGTGTTTAGCTGTTTAAATGAATATACTATGCTTTGTGTGCTTGCATTTAATGTTTTTCTTGTTTAATGTTTCTGAACTATTTTTGTCTGATGTTTGGTGTCTGTCAATAATTCAGGAAAATTCTTGTTCATTGTTTCTTCAGATTTATCATTTGCACTGTTTTCTGAGATTCCAGTTAGGCACATTTTAAGCCATTTTATATTGTCCATCAGGCTTATATGCTCTCGTACATTTTTTCTACTATATTTTCTCGTTTGGATGATTTTATCAACCAATTTTCAAGCTCACCAATTCTTTCTTCACCCATATTGAGTCTACAGGTGAGCCCTTTCATTTATGTTCCTGTGTTTTGAGTTATAACACTATTTGTTCTTTTTATGGTTTATATAAGAATGTTATGCACCCCATCACCCTTTTTCAAAAGAGGCTTTAATGTGTAAATCACAGTAATTTTAAACTCCTTGTCTAAAGGATTCAGAACCCGTGTCTGATGATTATTTTGTTACTTCAGATTGCTTTTTGTCCTCCCTTTGCATCTGCTTTGTAATATTTTGTTAAAAGCTGGGTGTGTTATACAGAACAGTTAATGCTGAGGTCAATATGTTTTAGGCACAAAGGTACGTACATCTCATTTTATAGTAAGTATTTGTATGAGAATTTGTGTTGATCTAGCCCGGAGCTCATGTGGGACTGAAGTTACTTGTCACAGTTAAGGCCAGTGTGCCAGTGGATTTGAATTTCCTTTATTTCCAGGGACTTCCTCTCAAATATCTATGCTCCAGTAGACCCTGGGTCTTCCCCTTCTGCTGTTACTTAGATGCTTCCTACCACAGCTGTCCCAGATGGACTCCACTGTGGTTTTTATTTGGTGCTTAGTAGTGCATTTGGTGTGGAGCAGGGGAAATGGGGCATTCTCACATATTCTGATTAAGCCTCAGTCTTCAGCAGACTCTGTTGTACCTGGTCTCAAGTCTGCATCTTTACAAGTCTTCCTGCACCATCTGCAGGGGTAAAGAATGTGTTTTCCTCTTTCTTTCTAGCCACTGTTTTTACCAGTCTTAAGTTGGCAATGTTTTTGGTTCTGTCCTCTGAGGAACAAGCTTTTTCCACAGGGTAGATAGGGAAGATGGGAATAGGAGGAGCCTCAGAAGTGTCTGCCAATCCTTTCCTCTGGCAGCATGAGGGAAGATTTCTCAGGGCCCTGGTGGATCTTCCCTGTAAAATCATGGTGCGTTTCAGAGAAGAAAAGATTGTAGAAGCAAGCAACTTTTTTTTATGTCAGAGGCTCCCTGAGCTTCATACTTTAATGTTAGCCACACTCGGCCTTTAGCAATTCATTAAAAATACTTAGCTGAATCTTCTCACTGCCTTAGAGCCTCCAGGAGAGTCTCTCTTTTGATATATATTAAAAGACCTAACCACGTGTGTTCACACATGGTCAGGTACACACATGGTCAGGTACACACATGGTCAGGTACACACATGATTAGGTCTTTTAATATATATATATATACCTTTTTTGGACCCTGTAGGGACTTGTCTTTCTCCAGATATCAGATTAAGTGTTTGTCTTTTCCCACATATCAGAATCTTCAGTTCTCTGTTTTTTTTTTTTTTGGTTGTTTGTTTTTGTTTTTTTTAAAGTCATATATTTGCAATTTGACCAGTTTCTCACTCTTGAAGTTTTATTTGTTTTTGTATGGGTAGAAACAATGCTCTTTCCTCCTCTCTATTTTTAAGATGAAACTTGTAGTCCAAAGTAACACATAGGCTTTTCCCTGAATGGTTATAGTTATCTTATTGTTAATTCTTCAAAAAACAAAGAGTGGCGATGTAAGAATATATTATAGTTTAAAATCTGGGTCCGGGAGTGGTGGCTCATGCCTGTAATCACAGCAATTTAGGAGGCTGAGGCAGGCGGATTGCCTGAGCTCAGAAATTCAAGACCAGCCTGGGCAACACCGTGAAATCCCGTCTCTACTAAAATACAAAAAATTAGCCGGGCATGGTGTTGTGCACCTGTAATACCAGCTGCTTGGGAGGCTGAGGAAGAATTGCTTGAGCCTGGGAGGTGAAGGTTGCAGTGAGCCGAGATCACACCACTGCACTCCAGCCTGGATGACAGAGTGAGACTCCGTTTCTGTCACCCAGAAATAAAAAATAAAAATAAAAATAAAAAGGAAGAAAAATACCTGAAGCCTTGTTTCAGTGGCTTAATTCCTCATTTTCAGATATTATGCAATAAATGTGTTCTGAGCATTTATTATAGATGTCATGTATAGTCTTCCCAGAAAGCAGTTTGTAAGGTATACTGATATTTCTTCTACCCACTGAGCAGAATGATTTTGGCAGCAATGGTAATATGTGAGATATATACAAAAACACATACATACATCTCTCTATATACATATATAGTTGATATTTGGATGTATTCCAACATAGATTTAATAACTAAATAAGTTATTTAATTCAAGACAGAAAAGGAAAACAGCAAAAAAGAAATAGTTAACAGTGCCTAAACTCACCCACTCCAGAAAAAGAACAGATTATCATTTTCTAAAAATCGCAAAAAAAAAAAAAAAAAAAAAAAAGTAAGAGAGACATACGGACAGAGCATTATAATTAATGTGTGTCACAGCTTCGTGCTAACGTCTTCTTCCTCCTCACTAGGGAAGTAGTGAGAAACTTCAGCACATGGCTAGGAGAGATTCCCCGACCAGCTTCTAAAACTCTCCTTTAGATTGCTGGTTATGTGTTCTTTGATTTTCTTCTGCAATTTTCTGCTTTTCTGCTTAGGAACAGCTTCTTTTCTCTACTGGAATTCAATAGTAGAGAACTCTCAGCTATTCCTTCTGCTGTTATACAGAGTTCACAGTTGAATAACACATCTACAATATCTGTATTTCGAAAACAGAAGAATTTGTTTTAATGCCAAGTCATTTAACTATTGGCTAGAGTGTAACCCAGGAATGGTTTACCCATTGATTCTGAACAAAGAAGAAACGAGGCCTGTGCTTGTTGGAGAGGAAATTTTTTAAATTTAATTTTGTTGTTTTGTCAGGAGAGAGCTCCTTTCTTTGTGAGTAAAATCTGAAAAATATGCCCCCCAGAGCACAGAAATCAGCAAATTTCTAACAACTTTCCTCTCATTTAATGGAATATCTTCTGTTGTAGTACTGTGATTTTACTGGTTATTAACTGATTCATGTCCACTACATGTCAGCCTCATGACAGGGCATTTTAATATTGGATAAAAAATATACTTAAATTTGGTCGGCTGTGGTGCCTCCCTTCTGTAATCCCAGCACTTAGGGAGGCTGAGGTGGGCGAATCATGAGGTCAGGAGTTTGAGAACAGCCTGGCCAACATGATCATGAAACCCCCTCTCTACTAAAAATACAAAAAATTAGCTGGGTGTAGTTGTGGGCACCTGTAATCCCAGCTACTCAGGAGGCTGAGCCAGGAGAATTGCTTGAACCCGGGAGGCGAAGGTTGCAGTGAGCCGAGATCGCACCACTGCACTCCAGTCTGGGCTACAGAGCGAGACTCCATCTCTAAATAAATAAATAAATTAATTAATTAAATTTAATTTAAAAATACATATACACACAAATATTTAACATTTTTTAAAAAATATACTTTAAGTTCTGGGATGCATGTGCAGAACGTGCAGGCTTGTTACATAGGTATACATGTGCCATGGTGGTTTGCTGCACCCATCAACCCGTCATCTACAATAAGTATTTCTCCTAATGCTATCCCTCTCCTAGCTCCCCACCCCCGGACAGGCCCCCATGTGTGATGTTCCCCTCCCAGTGTCCATGTATTCTCGTTGTTCATCTTCTACTTGTGAGTGAGAACCTGCTGTGTTTGGTGAATCCACTTTGTATTTCTACCAATGGTGTATAATGTATAATGTATAATGATTATCTTTTCTCCGCACCCATGCCTTGTTATCTCTTACCTTTTTTTTTTTTTTTTTTTTTTTTTGAGGCGGAGTCTCACTCTGTCGCCCGGACTGGAGTGCAGTGGCCGGATCTCAGCTCACTGCAAGCTCTGCCTCCCGGGTTTATGCCATTCTCCTGCCTCAGCCTCCGGAGTAGCTGGGACTACAGGCGCCCACCACCTCGCCCAGCTAGTTTTTGTATTTTTTAGTAGAGACGGGGTTTCACCGTGTTAGCCAGGATGGTCTCGATCTCCTGACCTCGTGATCCGCCCGTCTCGGCCTCCCAAAGTGCTGGGATTACAGGCCACCTGGCTAATTTTGTATTTTTTTTTTTTTTTTTTTGAGGCAGAGTCTTGCTCTGCCGCCCGGACCGGAGTGCGGGGGCCGGATCTCAGCTCACTGCAAGCTCCGCCCCCCGGGTTTACGCCATTCTCCTGCCTCAGCCTCCGGAGTAGCTGGGACTACAGGCGCCCGCCACCTCACCCAGCTAGTTTTTTTGTATTTTTAGTAGAGACGGGGTTTCACCGTGTTAGCCAGGATGGTCTCGATCTCCTGACCTCGTGATCCGCCCGTCTCGGCCTCCCAAAGTGCTGGGATTACAGGCTTGAGCCACCGCGCCCGGCCACCTTTTTAATAACAGCCATCTTAACAGTGTGGTTTGTGTGTGTGTGTGTGTGTGTATATATATATATTTATTTATTTATGTAAATATATATTTTGTAAATATTTATGTAAATTTATGTGTGTGTATATGTATAAACATATATGTAATATATTAGTATAGTTTTGATTTGGATTTGCATTTCCTGATGATTATTCCTACTGGCCATTTTTATGTCTTCTTTGAAAAAAAAGTCTATTCAGATTCTCCCCCATTTTTTAATTAAATTGTTTTGGTTTTTCATTATAGATTTTCTTAGATATTTTGGATATTAACCCCTTACCAATTATATGGTTTGCAAATATTTTCTCCCAATTCATAGGCTGCTTTTACCTTTTGTTGATTGCTTCTTTTACTGTGTGGAAGCTGTTATTTCATGCAATCCTACTTGTTTGTTCTTGCTTTTGTTGCCTGAGTTTTTGGTTGATACCCAAAAATATACTGCCAAGGCCAACATAAAGGGAACTTTTCCCTGTGTTTTTTTCTATGAATTTACTGTTTCTGATCTTATGTTTAAGTCCGTAATCCATTTTGAATTTACTTTTGGGTGTGGTGTAGACTAGGATTCAATTTCATTCTTTTGCATGTGGATATCCAGTTTCCCAACACCATCTATTGAAGAGACTGTCATTCCCAACTGTATCTTCTCGGTGGGCTTGTCAAAAATTAGTTGACAGTATTTGCTTGGGTTTATTTCTGGGCTTTTCTTTCTGCTCCATTGGTCTATATGTCTATTTTTATTCCAGCACCATATCATTTTTATTACTGTAGCTTTGTAATGTAATTGAAAATAAGGGAGTGTCATGCTGCCAATTAATTTTTTATCATTATCTTGGTTAATTGGGGTCTATTTTGGTTGCATATAAATTTAAAAATCGATTTTTCTATTTCTTTGAAAAATGCTATTGGAATTTTAATAGGGATTATTTTGAATATCTATATTGGTTGGGTAATATGAAATTTTTAGTATTCTTCCAATCAACAAACACTGAATAACCTTCCATTTATTTGTGTCTCCTTCAATTTCTTTTACCAATGTTTTATAGTTTTTGGCTACAAATCTTTTACCTCCTTAGTTAAATTTATATTTAACTATTTTATTTATTTTGGTACTATAGTAAATTGGATAGTTAGGTTGATTTCTTATTCATATAGATTGTTTTTGCCATAAAAATGCAAATAATTTTTGTACATTGATTTTGCACTTTGCTGCTTTACTGAATTTATTTTTTTTTCTAAAAATGTTTACAGTGTTTAGAATTTTTTACATAGAGTATTATGTCATCTGTAAACAAAGATAATTTTGCTTTTTTTTCTGATGTGAATTACGTTTTTTCTTTTTCTTGTCTCATTGCTCTTGTTAGTACTTTGAGAACTATATTGAGTAGAAGAAATGAGAGTGAACATCCTTATCTTGTGCCAGAAAGTAGAGGAAAAGCTTCCAGTTCTCCCGCCCCACCACTGATTAAGCTCTAGGCTTTTCATAAATGACCTTTATTATGTTGAGTAAACAACATAACTTATCTTGTTAAGAGTTTTTGTCATGAAGAGATGTTGAATTTTGTCACATGCCTTTTCTGCATCAGTTGAGATAATTATGTGGTCTTCATCTTCATTTAGTTATTATGGTGTATCACATTAATTTGACTGATTTGAATATGTTAAACCAACCTTACATCCTGGGATAAATCCTACTTGGTCATGGTGTATAATTTATTTGATGGGTTGTTGAATTTGATTTGCTTGTATTTTATTCAGAAGTTTTGCATTTATATCAATCAGAGATATTGATTGGCCGATAGTTTTGTTTTCTTGTAGTGTCCTTACCTGGCTTTGGTATCAGGATGAGGTTGGCCTTATAAGTGAATTTTAACGTAATTCCTATACTTCTACTTTTGGAGCAGTTTAAGAAGGGTTACTATCAACTTGTCTTTGAATGTTTGATATAATTCAGTTACAAAGCCATCTGTTCCTAAGCTGTTCTTTTTTTTTTTTTTTTTTAGAGTTTTTCTATTACTACTTCAATCTCTTTGTTATTTGTCTGTCCAGGCTTTTGATTTATTCTTGATTCAGTAAAAATAAATTTTAGAAGTTGAACCTAAAAAAGGAAGCCAAAACCAAGCAAGAAGAAATTGACAGTAATATATTAATAGAAGGAGACCTCAATATCCCACTTTCAATAATAGATAGAACTTCCACACAGAAAATCAGTTTAAGAAATAGTAGACTTGAACAATCCTATAAACCAAAGGGACTTAATAGAGATATACAAAACTTTTCAAAAACAGCAGAATAGGACACACATTTCTCAAAAGCACATGGAAAACTCTCTAGGATAGACCACATGTTAGGTCACAAAACAGATCTTAACAAATTTACGAAGATCAAAATCATATCAATTGTCTTTTCTGACCACATGGAATGAAACAAGAAAATAATGAAGCAAGAAAAATAGGAAAACCACAAATACATGGAAACTAAATAACACATTCTTGAACAACCACTGGGTAAAAGAGGGAATCAAATGAGAATTTTAAAATTATCTCAAGATGAACAAAATCACAACTTGCCAAAATTTATGTGATGCAGCAAGAGTAGTACTAAGAGGGATGTTTATAGCAGTAAATGCCTACATTAAAAAGAAGATTTCAAGTAAATGGCCTATCTTTACACATCAAAAATCTAGAAAAAGGAGAAAAAAACTAAACCCAAAGTTAGAAGAATGACAGACATATAAAGATTAGAGCAGAAATAAATCAAAAAGATTTAAAAAACTGTAGAAAAAAATCAACCAACATGGATGAACCTGGATAGCATTATGTTAAGTGAAATAAACCAGACCTAGAAAGACAAATACTGGATGATTGCACTTATAGGAAAAATTTTAAAATAATCAAATTCATAGAGGCAGAGAGTAGTATGGTGGTACCAGGTGCTGAGGGTGGGAAAATATTGAAAAACTATGGTTAAAAGGTGCAAAATTTCATTATGAGAGATAAGTAAGTTCTGGCGATCTGCTATACAGCATAGTGCCACTAACTGACAATAGATCTTGTTTGAATTGTTCTTACCAAAAGAAGCAAAGAGAAACAAATACTAATAATACGAAAACTTTGAGAGTTTATGAATGTATTTATGACCTTGATGGTGGTGAGATTTTCTCAGTTGTGTGCTGACCCTCAAACTCAAGATGTGTACATTAAATATGTACAACTTTGTATATGTCAATCATACCTCAATAAAAGTTTTTTTAAATCATGTCACTGTTTTTTTAGCTATTGCTTTTTCTTTTTATTAATATTATTTTAATTGACACAATCATATACACTCATGAGGGAAAATGTAATGTTTTGATACGTGTATACAATGTCTAATAAATTGAGCTAATTAACATGTATAATACATTATTACTTGATAGTAACCCTCCTGTGCAATAGAGCTCAAAATTTGTTCCTCCTGACAGAAACGTTGTACCGTTTGACCAAAAACTCAGTCCCTTCCTTCTCCTCCCCCAGCTTCTAGTAACCATCATTGTACTCTTTACTTCTATTAAGTCAACTTTTTTTGGTTCCACATATAAGTGAATTCATGAAATATTTGTCTTTCTGTGCCTGGCTTATTTCACTTAGGATAATGTTCCCCGGAGCCATCAACATTGTTGTAAATGATAAAATGTCCTCCTTTAAAAGGCTGAATAGTACTCCATTGGGTATATGTACCACATTTCCGTTATGCATTCATCTTCTAATGGACACTTAGGTTGTTTCCATATCTTGGCTCTTGTAAATAATGCTACAATGAACACGGGAATACAGATATTCCTTCAACATATTAATTTCAATTAATTGCTGGAGCATATGGTAGTTTGATTTTTAGTTTCTGAAGAACCGTCATGCTGTTTTTAACATAACAACTCTACTAATTTCATTCCTACCAACAGTTTACAAGTCACCCCTTTCTCCACACCCTAGCCAACACTTTAAAAAAGATGATAATATTTTTGATAATGGTTATTCCAGTAGGTGTGAGATGAGATCTAATTGTTTTAACTGGTATTTCTGTAATGATTAGTGGTGCTGAGCATTTTTGCATGAATCTCATGGTCAATTGTATGTCATACAATTGTATGAGCAATTGTATTTTGAGGAATGTCTTTTCAGGTCCTTTGCCCACTTTTTCTTTGGATTATCTTTCTTTTTAGTTGGTTGAGTTCCTTACATATTTTTGGATATTAACGCCTTGTCAGATATATAGTTTGCAAATATTTTTTCCTGTTTTATAGGTTATCTCTTCTCTCTGTTGATTGTATTCCTTACTGTTCAGAAGATTTTCAGTTTGTTGCTATCCCATTTGTCTATTCTTGCTTTTGTTACCTGTGCTTTCAGGGTCATATCCACAAAATCATTGCCCAGACCACTGCCATGGAACTTTCCCCACTATGTTTTCTTCTAATTATTTAATAGTTTCAGGACATTATATTTAAGTCTTGAATCCATTTCTCAGTTGAGTTTTGTACATGGTGGAAAATAAGAATTCAATTTCATTCTTCTATGTATGGATATACAGTTTTCCCAACATAATTTATTGAAGAAAATGTCCTTTTCCCATTGTGCGTTATTGATACCTTTGTCATAAATTATTTGACCTTAAATATGTAAGTTTATTTCTGGGCTTTCTGTTCTGTTCATTGATGTCTCTGTTTTTATGGTAGTATTGTGGTGTTCTGATTACAATAGATCCATAAAAAACTGTTATAACTGATAAACTAATTCAGTAAAATTGCAGGATCAACAACATACAATAATCAATAACATTTCTATATACTAATAACAAACTACCCAAAAGAGAAATTTTAAAAAATCTATTATATTTACAATAGCAACAAAAAATAAAAATACTTAGGTGTAAATTTAATTGAGGAAGAAAAAGACTGTGATACTGAAAACTAGTAAACGCTGATGAAAGAAATTAAATAAAAGAAATATGACTGGTTGTGGTGGCTCACACCTGTAATCCCAGCACCTTGGGAGGCTGAGGCAGATGGATTGCTTTAGGTCAGGAGTTTGAGACTAGCCTGGACAACATATTAAAACCCCATCTCAACAAAAAGTACAAAAAATAATGATATATATTATACATATTATAGGTATATTATATATATTGCATATACTTTTATATGTAATATATAATATATAACTGGAAAAACATCTGTGTTCCTGGATTGAAAGAATTAAGATTATTAAAATGCTGTATCACCCAAAGTAATACAGATTCAATACAATTCATATTATAATTTTAATGTCATTTTTCACAAAAATGAAAAGAATCCTTAAATTCATATGGAACCATGAAGGACCCCAAGTGGCCAAATAGTTTTGACCAAAAAGAACAAATCTGGAGATATCACACTCCTTGATTTAAAAATCAGCTATTAATTACTTCAACTCAGCGTAACTGGAGACACATTGTTTCTGTTTTTCTTCTCGTTGTTGTTGTTGTTGTCATTTCACCCTCTCAATCGAGCTTTTCCTTACTCCAGGAAGATTGGGGAAGAGAAAATAAGTTTATTATATTTGTGTTTAAAACATTAAAATAGTTCAAGGGGTTGATCATCAGAGCAACAGACTTTTCATTAGGTTGAAAACTGTCATTTTATTTAGAGAATTACATAAATGGAATTTTTTTGCTATTATGATTTGGGAAAGGAAAGTCTTTGTATTCAGTCTGGGAAAATAAGTGTGATATGCAAAGCTGCACAAATTCCTCTGAATAAGACACTAAATATTTAGAATACATAATATATACTATACTATAATAAATACCTTGGTAGTCGCAAAGAGAGAAAGTTTAAGTGGAAATATACTAAAAGAAAAGACATTTTTTACGGCTATGCAACATGCCTTTAACCACATCCTGGTTAAAGGGTGACCAGTGAGAAATTTCCAGTGGCAGGGTTATATGAGGAGCTTTTAAGAATTATATAGAATATCAAATGAGAGTATAATGAGAAATCTCCTTGTTTGGTTTCATTTCTCACTTTAAAAAGGTTAAACATTTTTCACCTCAATATATGTCTTTTTTTTTTCTGATACTTTATTTATTTGCATGTTACCTAGTATTCCAAACCTAGAATGCTTGCTGGATGTCACAGGGTGCTCCAAGTTTTCTATTTTTGGCTTACCATATTTAAGTTGTTATCCTATTATGCATAGAGGGAAAAGCCTCGTCACATCTGCATTCCAGCTTCTGGGAAGTGACAAACAGAAAGAAAACAATAAGCTCTTATACATTGAAAAATGCGTCCAGAAATGTGGGTGTCAAACTTTTTCTCCTCGTCCCTTAGCTGGAATCAATTCATGTGACAAAACTTCACACCAAGAGCTTAACTGAATATTATATTACTATGGAAGAGAGGGGTACATATTATCAGGACCTCTAGAAGTCTCTACCATATATTTTGCACATATAAATTATATATAGACATATATTTAATATGTGAATATTTATAAGCAAATAGCCCATATGTTGCATATATAAATAATTACGTGTGCAATTGGGTGAGAATATGAGACAATATTTTTTTAATTTCAGTTTTCTGGTTTCAGAATGGAAACTGTCATATTCTCATTTTGTGGCAATTATAATCTGATGAAACCATATGAAACTAGAGTAGTTTGTTAAACACTTACATACTATTTACTTAGATTCCACAGTTATTTAAGTCGTGATCAAACTTATTTCATCTCTGTGCCTATTTATTGCTGCCCTCACTGAAATGCTATGAGGCAAGTCTCAGAAATCATGTCATCCATAAAATCTGCAACTATAAATTTGAAAAGAAAATGGCTGTTATTGTTATTAATAGTGCTATAACACAATTATCACAGCATGTTTTTAAAAATAATTATTGTATCCCAGAAAATGAAGATGAGGTCTCTAAACAGCAAAGTGTGTCATTTAAAATTATCAAACATCATGAAAATTTTTGAAAAAAAAGAGCAAAAATATACTGTCAAGTGGTAGACATATTAATCTCTTGACTACTGAAGTCAAGCGCATTTAAGAAGTTTAGCCAGGCGTGGTGGCTCAAGCCTGTAATCCCAGCACTTTGGGAGGCCGAGACGGGCGGATCACGAGGTCAGGAGATCGAGACCATCCTGGCTAACACGGTGAAACCCCGTCTCTACTAAAAATACAAAAAAATTAGCCGGGCTAGGTGGCCGGCGCCTGTGGTCCCAGCTACTCGGGAGGCTGAGGCAGGAGAATGGCGTGAACCCAGGAGGTGGAGGTTGCAGTGAGCTGAGATCCAGCCACTGCACTCCAGCCTGGGCGACAGAGCAAGACTCCGTCTCAAAAAAAAAAAAAAAAAAAAAAGGAAGTTTAAAGGATTTATAAGCTTAAGAGAAATGACATTTTCCTGAAAAGTATATTAAATATTTGCTTTGTAGTTTGTCTATACAGCATGAAGTAGTAACTTAAATGAGCAGGTATGTTTAAGTATTGAAAGGAAACACTGTTAAAGTAGAATACAAATATGGATTATAGGTACTTATTTTGTTTTTTTTAAATTACAGTAACAACTTTTCAAAAAAGAGCTCAGAAAACTCTCTGTAGCATAAATGAGTAACATATTAATTAAAATATAAAACCTCAAAAAAGGGACAGATTATACAGAAGGAATGAGATATTGTTAATTGTCTTATCTCTTTTTTTAAAATACATAAATTCTAATTTTTAGATACTATATTTGCCTCTCCCTAGATTTCTGGGCACTTTATTTTGATATTAATTATTTCCTAGACATTATTTTATTACTATAATAAAACTAAATGAAGATGATCTTGTAATTTAAAATAATAGAGGCACAAAGAAAATTCACTGCATTATCTAATAATGTCTAGTTTCACTTGCACAATGTATTTCGTTGTTACTATATGAAACATGGGTAAAACTTTCAGAAGACGAAAGACCGAAAAGATGTATTTTCTGACCCAAATACCCTTGCAATATTGTATGTCCAGGAAATGCCTAAATATATTTAAACATGTGCACTTCATGTAATATCAATTTTTATTTTTTTAACTACTTGTAATGCACGACGTACTTTACCTCTTATGATTAGAAAGCTAAGGCTGTACAAAACTGAACCAGAAATAATAAATTATAGTGATCATAAGTCTTTCCAAATTTACTTTCAGTTTTTATATTTATTTTTATTTAATTATGCTTTGTGTATAGTTAAATTTTAGTTATGAAGTCAAAGTCTTGAAAATTGAAATATTTTCAAAGTGCAAAAAGGCTGAAAACACTTTTTAAAGTCTAAGTCACCAAGTCTCTATGGAGATTAAACATAATCCACTTTAAAACACAGTAAACTCTTCCTGAAATTGAGGTTTAGTTTTAATATCTGTGATATTTAAACATGTATATTCAATAAAATTGTTTGCTAGAGAGTGTAGGTTATGATTTTATTAGAATAGGAGAAGGCTATGAAACCAGTTTAAATGCACAAAATGAAAATCTGAGAACAAACTCAAAGATGTGTGATGAAGCAAGAACAATTCTTGTGACTTTAAATTTTCAAGTTAATATTTATAATTTAAATTTCAAATATCCTTGTCATATTTTATAGCTATTTTATCGCCATCAGGAATCAAAACAAAACTAAAGGATATTTAGGGATCTCTAAAATACTTATGCTCTTTTTTACATTATTATCATAATTATATGTTCTACAAGCACACTTTTTATAATGTGTAGGAAAGGCATGCCAGTTTCTTTATTTGAAGATGGTTATTGCCAACACAACGACATGTATTCTCTTGTACAATGCTTATATTGAAAAGCAAATATAGCTCATACTGAGAAAGAAGCAAACTTGAGAGGCATTCATGCATTCTGAAATTAAGAAGTATTGGAAGTATTAGTAGATTCTAGTTTGCACTTTCAAAAGGATTAACCATTGTTCATTCTGGAACTTGATATCCTGGATCTATTTTCCTTTTTCTCATTTCCTCCAGACCTTGTCATCAATTATCTTAGTAATCTATACATCTACATCATATTTATTCTTTATATATATTTTTATTTACCATTTTAGTGTCTACATATAGTATGCTGATTATTTTTCTTACATTTGTGTCATTATGTCTGTCTTAAGTTGTAAACAATTCTCTAATAAGAATAAATTTATGCAAATTATCTTTACATTATAGTTTAAATACCACAATGTATGAATGCTGTTTTGGTGATAATGATGCCACATAAGTAAATTATAGACATACATAATAATTTAAATTTGGTGAACATATGTGTAATATGAATGCTGCAATATGTAGGTTAAACAGAAATGTTTGTTAAATCATATTAAAATAATAATTCACAAGGAAACCCTTATTGTTTGTTTAAAAGATATTGATTGATCTTTGTTTTTATTTGATTTGAGCCTAGAAATAAACTCAGAGTCTTTGATCTTGCATTATTCTAATAAAATACACCTAAATTTAACTAGAATCAATTTTCAATGAAGCTGCTTTCCTTTTTTTTTTTTGCTTTGTTTTGTTTTTCTTTTTTTTTTTTTTTGATTATCATACTTTAAGTTCTAGGGTACATGTGCACCACGTGCAGGTTTGTTACATACGTATACATGTGCCATGTTGGTGTGCTGCACCCGTTAACTCATCATTTACATTAGGTGTATCTCCTAATGCTATCCCTCCCCCCTCCCCTGACCCCACGACAGGCCCTGGCATGTGATGTTCCCCATCCTGTGTCCAAGTGATCTCATTGTTCAGTTCCCACCTATGAGTGAGAACATACGGTGTTTGGTTTTCTCTCCTTGGGATAGTTTGCTGAGAATGATGGTTTCCACCTTCATCCATGTCCCTACAAAGGACATGAACTCATCCTTTTTTTGGCTACATAGTATTCCATGGTGTATATGTGCCACATTATGTTAATTCAGTCTATAATTGATGGACATTGGAGTTGGTTCCAAGTCTTTGCTATTGTGAATACTGCCGCAGTAAACATGTGTGTGCATGTGCCTTTATAGCAACATGATTTGTAATCCTTTGGGTATATCCCCAGTAATGGGATGGCTGGGTTGAATGGCATTTCTAGTTCTAGATCCTTGAGGAATTGCCACACTGTTTTCCACAATGGTTGAACTACTTTACAGCCCCACAACAGTATAAAAGTGTTCCTATGTCTCCACATCCTCTCCAGCACCTGTTGTTTCCTGACTTTTTAATGATCACCATTCCAACAGGTGTGAGATGGTATCTCATTGTGGTATTGATTTGCATTTCTGTGAGCCAGAATTGACAAATGAGATCTAACTAAACTAAACAGCTTCTGCACAGCAAAAGAAACTGCCATCAGAGTGAACAGGCAACTTACAGAATGGGAGAAAATTTTTGCAATCTAACCATCTGACAAAGGGCTAATATCCAGAATCTACAAAGAACTTATGCAAATTTAAAAGAAAAAATCAAACAACCTCATCAAAAAGTGGGCAAAGTATATGAACAGACACTTCTCTGAAGAAGACATTTATGCAGTCAACAGACACATAAGAAAATGCTCATCATCACTGGCCATCAATGAAGCTGCTTTCTTATCATGACATAGTAATCGCTAGCTTATTCCAAGGATAATATTGAATTAAATGATGACGTGATTATCCAGGAATCAGCCAATATAGGTTATTCTGCAGTTACAATTGACACCCAACTATCAGTGGCTTAAAAATAAACAAGAGTCACACAACCACATGCTCCACAATATCTGCCCTCCAAGGTTTTGTATCACATTTTCTATTATTTACCCACATCCCCCACTGGCAGAGAGAATATATATTTATTCTCTCTGTTAATTATAAACACTGTTATAAGTTTTACAAATGTAAATACAAGCTCGTTTTGTATGGAGAGGAAAATATTAAAACACTCCTCTAATTCCTCAAAGTATTCTGGGTTGATTCCAGGTACCTACTATTTTCTTCCATTTATTAGTTTGGTTGCTAAGGCCCAGCAAGAGATGAAGATGGTGCATCAGTAGGGAGCCCCTCTGCTGGTACTTTCCATCATTTTATCTGTCAGTAAGCATGTACAAAGTAACTGGAGAGAGTGGGGTTAATTTGTTACTACAGGTTGCTACTGAAAAATGATAGCAACATAGGTGCCACCTGAGGTCCACATCTTAGAGTATATATTGTATCACTTATCTGATGTGCAAAGACCCAAATCATGAATTATTTTTAATTTTGTTTTTCCATGACCTTTTGTCACCTAAATCCATTTACTATCTTTTGTCACAAAATTGTCACAATAAACTCAATACTGAGTAAAATATCACGAACTACCACACATACATCAAGAAATACCTCAAAGAAAATTCGTCTAACTTTGAAAAAATGTTTCAATACATTTTACTATACAAGCTAATACTCTGTAATTTAGTAATCTTTATGAAGAAATAAATTTGTAGAATTTAGAAACACTCAACGTTGATACTAAGGTCATCTTTCTTTTACTGATGGTACTTATTCCCCCAATTTGATTATTGATGGTTTTATTCTAGGTATCAACTGCTTTCTAAAAAGGTCTAAATTTTATTATTCAGCTGGACAAGCCAAGTGATAGTCTTCCACACCTGGTTATCAGGGTTCATAGCATAGAGGTTTGACAACAACAAACGACTTGAATCAAGAGAAACAGGCAGGTCAGAGTGTAAACTCACACAGCCAACGAAACTGACAGAGCCAATGCAACTGAAACAATTTTTGGGGAGTGCAGGTCTTGAAGAAAGGCTTGACTCTAAGAAAAAAAAAAAAAAAAAACAATGTAGCTTATCTCTCTGACAATGAAAACCTTTCATGCCTTTGACTTTTGAAATTCATTAATTCAATTTTTGTTTTTTAGTGTGATGTCTGTATGAACTATTGTTGGTTTCAGTCATCTTCATAACCTTAGCATAATTTTTTCTGCATATTTAAAGGTTTACATTTCAAAGACGGTACTCAGGTCCTTTTCTGCATATTTATCTTGAAGAGCTTAGTCTTAAGATTTCTTATTTAGATTCTTAAGATTTCTTGCTGTATTTAAACATTATCTTCTTGAGGCCGGGCGCGGTGGCTCAAGCCTTTAATCCCAGCACTTTGGGAGGCCGAGACGGCGGATCACTAGGTCAGGAGATTGAGACCATCCTGGCTAACATGGTGAAACCCCGTCTCTACTAAGAAATACAAAAAACTAGTCGGGCGACGTGGTGGGCGCCTGTAGTCCCAGCTACTCGGGAGGCTGAGACAGGAGAATGGCGTAAACCTGGGAGGCGGAGTTTGCAGTGAGCTGAGATCCGGCCACTGCACTCCAGCCTGGGCGACAGAGCGAGACTCTGTCTCAAAGAAAAAAACAACATTATCTTCTTGAGAGATAACTTTGATGCATAGAATCTTCAGCTTAGATATAAGTGAGTCATTCAGACACAGCTTTCATTATACTGCTCCAAAGGCTATGGAATCACTGAAGATCAATATAGACAGTCCACAGAAAATGTTTACTCTTAAGTATTACCTTTATATTCCCTACCTATTTCTACTTTTAGTAAGCACCTTACTCCAGAAGCTGATGAAATACATAAATATAATTAAAATCCCTAAATCTTTAACATATTTTCAATATGCAAAGTTAGGAATATAATCAAGGGAAATAAATTAAAATTTAATATATTGCTTTAAGAAATGGACACTTCCTAAGACCCATCAATTATACAGATGATATATAAAAATTAAATAATCAATTTATCTTGTGGAATGGCTCAATAAGTAAACAGTGCAAATCAGCGTTTCCCATGGCTTGTTTTCAGTATCATGATTTCAATGAGAAAACGTATGAAAAAAGTATTTTCTTCCATTGTGAAATATTTGGGGAGCCTATGTACTGTACCTTTTTGGAGATTTATTTTTCAAATAGTTGATTTAAATACTGCTCAGACAGTTTTCAATATAGTGACTTGTTAATTTTATGTTATACAGTATTTACCAAAATTATTTGTTCATCAAGCTATTTTTTCTTTTAACTTATTGACATTCTATGAGATATGACTATCTATGTTAGCTAAATGACTTTATTCAAAGGAAACTAAAAACTTTTCATATCATTATGACAAGAAGTAGTATTGCAACTTGGAGCAAGGCATTACTTAAGTTATGTTTATAAACTCCAATAGATGCTGAAAATTCGGGATGCTACACCCCTCGATGTTTACATTTCAAAGATGGTACTCAGGTCCTTAAGAAAGACATTTCTGTGTCATAGAGCTCATAAATGGACTGTCTGGTTTTTAAATTAATGTATACACATTTCAAAGGAAGGAGAGAGTATTTATAATTACAAATTTTCTAAAGTAAGGGCTTTCAGAAAAAGGAGGGAAGAAAAATCTTATTCATATTTTCAACAGGGAGAGTTAATACTTAAAAATTTTGTATTTGTCCTTGCACTACCAATAAATTGTAGCTATTTTTTATTTTTATGGTGACTACAAAAGAGATAATAATTGTCTACCTGGACAATCTAAGACACTCAGTTTTTAAAAGATACTATTGAATGAAAAAGTAGAGTACGGGCCGGGCGCGGTGGCTCAAGCCTGTAATCCCAGCACTTTGGGAGGCCGAGACGGGCGGATCACAAGGTCATGAGATCAAGACCATCCTGGCTAACACGATGAAACCCCGTCTCTACTAAAAAAAAAAAAAAAAAAAAAAAAAAAAAAAAAAAAAAAAAAAAAAAAGAAAAAGTAGAGTACGTTATCAAGTAACACAGTCAATCACCAAAAATATAGTTTTCATGTCTATCAGCAATACTAAGTCAAAAATACAAAAGGTTAAAAAAATAACAATATAAAGTTATCAGGAATAAACGTAATAATTACGTTGACTCATTATGAATAAAAACCATTATACACTATTAAACTGTGTGAATAAAGAGTTGAATTAGTCAGGAAATTATATAATATATAATCTGTGACTAAAAGAATCAGTATTAAAGGATGGCCAATGCTTTCCACAGCTTTATCTCTTGGTTTGCTCAGTACTTTAAGGTTTTAGCACTAAAAGGCACGATCCTGGAAACCTCTTCATTGTCCATGAAAACTAAGATCACGGATCTCCTTTCATTCTTCTGCCTTTCCTTCCTGCATTCATCTCTCCCTTCTACTTTCTTATATCCATGTTATAAAATTAAATTAAAACAAACCTGCAACAAATTAACCAAATAGCATTGGAAGGTGAAGGAGGAAAAAGGGAGACTTACCTTATCAAATATTAACTGTGTAGCCAGTCTGGTCCTTTCAGAAGCCAACTCTGAGATGATTTCGTTGCCTTTGGGAGCCACATCTGTGAAAGGGAGAGAAAGGAGGCAGGAGTGGGCTCAGGGAGAAGTGGAGTTGCAATATAGCCCCAAAGGAAATCAAAGGACCTTAAAGGAAGTCTGCTGGAACCTGAAGAACCCTTCAGGGTTGTCCCATGTTGGATCTGGTTAACCAAGATTTTTATATTTATACAGCTGAGATAAAGCAAACTTGGCCAAAGCAGCTCTCAGCATGTGAAGGAGCAGTGCCCAGCAGTGGGGAGCAGAATGTACATCACTGAATCAACCCCAAAACTTGACTAGAAGTTTACATTAAATTAAAAAACTTTCAGAAGAAATGAGAGAGAGAGGTAACAATGGCACGAAGTAGAGAATCCGTAAACTCATCTGTGTCTACAATAATTTTCTTCAAATCAGACATGGCATATTTAAGAATGGGTAAACAAAAAACGTGGGAAAAACTGAAGAATTCCTGGAAGGAAAAACGAAGCTCTATCCCTGTCTCACAACATGACCTTTCACTAAACTTCAGATAGACACTGCTTAAATTTGAAAGAGCTCATTAGTGCATAAAGTGAACGACATTTATAAAACAGAGGTGGGGAAAAGGTCTTTAAAGGATCGCATCTAAGCCTAAAAAAAAAAAGTCGATTTTAGCATGGGGAATTTGAAAATATATATATTTCCAAAATAATAAAATTAACAGCAGAAAATAACAAATAGAAATAATTATATAACCTAAAATAATAATAGTTAACTATTTATTTGGTGGTTTCCTTGAGCCAATGTTTATTTATTAATTTTTTGTTCCATAGTTCTTTATTTTTCACTGTAATTCTATGAAGTGGATCCATTCTTCATTCCTTTTCATAAAGGCATGTAACTAGTAAATATCAGAGCCTGAATTTCAACCTGGGGCATCAGGTTCCCATAGAGGTCACTCTAAAATTCATCCTATTGCCTAAAACAAGCAAGTAATAATAGTAATCTTATTAATGTCTTTAATGTGTAAAGAACTTGCTTGAAGGAGATAGGAAAAGGATCCACCGTGATAAAAAAATTGAACCAAGATCACAAGCAAGTATGCCCCAAAAATAAAAATGCAAAAAAGCAATTTAGTCATGAGATAAAATTTATAACATTTTAATATCTCAATATTTGAAAAATAAGTTATATATCACAAGCATTCAAAAATAGGAATTGCATAAATTGTTTTTAAGCAGTAATGCAATTACATAAAATATGGAAATTTAAAAGACTTTTTAGAACAACAGCAACAATGTCCAGGCACAGTGGCTCACGCCAGTAATCCCAGTACTTTGGGAGGTCAAGGTGAGTAAATTGCTTGAGCTCAGGAGTTCAAGATCAGCCTAAGGAACATAGGGAAACTCTGAATCTACCAAAAACATAAAACATTAGCCAGGCATTGGGGTGAACACCTGTGGTCCCAGCTACTCAGGAGGCTGAGGCGAGAGGATCACTTGAGCCTGCGAGGCAGAGGTTGCAGGGAGCCGAGATCATGCCACTGCACTCCAGCCAGGGCAACACAGTGAGACCCCATATCAAAAAACAAAAATTTTGGAAGAACAGCAATAAGAAATTACATTAATAAATATAAAACATATGTACTTTACATATTAAAATTAATATATAAAATATATTAATATAATTTTAAATTAGTGATGATTTGAGAGGTTTAGGATTATAACAATTATTTTTCCTCTTTGCTTATCTGTTGTTTCTTTTCTAATAAAATTCAAGTATTTCCTACCATACAGGAAAAATATAATTTACATTTTAATACTTATTTTCAGTGTTTATGATATTAGTACAATATTTTATATTATTTACATATGAATGTATTCATAGTTATATTTTCAAAAAAGTTTATATATTTATTTATCTTTTAAAATTACACACTACATGTGATCTCTATTATTTATGTTATTTTACATGTTAGTAGTTGGCAGAGATTAACTTCAAATCAACTTAGATTCCTATCATAAGTATGTGAGTATCTTGATAAATTATGAGAGTCCAAGAGTAATACTTATACCTTCAAATGGTTGCAATATTATTTTTAATCACAAGATGAGCGGTAGTTTATTATTTTTACAACTTTGGATAATAAGTGAGTAATATTTGGGGGATCATATTTTAAATACAAAAATATCTTGAGTTATCTCAAAAACTGATGGATTTACTAAACCTTGTGCAGGTCTTTATTTATGAAGTAACTGTCTTTCCTCGAGGCCATCCACAGATACAGTGAATCTCCAAGTGATATTGTTCAATATATCTTGGAGAAATTCTCTAAAGTCTATAATTTAGCAACTGGAATGTGCTCATGATATATGTATACATTACATTTTATAAAGTTACTGATATTGTCTGTACTGTTCAATAAGATGTCCTCCACAATGAGTAAAACACATATGGCATTGCTAGGTTCCCACTAAAATATGTTGAATAAATAATAAAAACTAATATATTTGCTTAAGTGCATTTTCTAACCCTTGTCAGTAATTATCATTCTTTAAATCTATAATTCCAAAACAAAAAAGCAAAAGTCACTACTCAGAGAAATCTGGAATGAATAAAAATCTGGGCATATATATATATATATAAAATTATATATCCATATGTTGGAAATTATGTATTCCTATGTTTGAAATTATATATTCATATATTAGAAATTATATATTCATGTGTGTGTGTGTGTGTGTGTGTGTATATATATATATATATGAAGTGCAGGCAGGAGTATTCCTTATGAAAAACTGGAAAACAACATACTGCCAGTTCATCCAGGCTGTTTTTTATGTGTATATATATATTTTTTTCTTATACTCTACCAGTATAATCAAGTGTTATTCATAAACAGTGCAGGATTCCTGTTTTAGTCATTATCTTATCAATAAAAAGATAGTAATCAGTTTTACAAAAATGATATATTTTTCTTAAAACATGATATTTATTAAAATGTTCATGAATTTCTCATATATTAGTATTAAAGATGCACATTTTTTTCTCTGAAAGGAATTACTGTATTTTAGAATAAATAATTGCCTACATTGTTTTTATAGAGAGAGAACCTATGGCCAAAAGCACTCATAATTTTATGAAACAAATATGTATTGGCCAGAATCACTACTAGACTAGTAACTTTCTTTATTGAGTGAATATATTAGTGGTCACTAAGAATAGTTAGACTTGCTTTATAGAATGGCCCAAAGTGACAGAGGGCAGAATAACACTAACAGGTGACATCTTAAAAGGTGATAACAAAAAGATAAAGAAACTACAGTTTTCTCTCTCTTGAAAAACCATGGAATACTGATACTTTAGCAGCAGGTTTTACAGATGAAAACCAAGGAACAACACAGCTTATCTCCTGCTAGACTGGTGGAGGGGGGAGAAGGAAGTAGATATAACAACATTTAGAAGTAAAAATATGAGCATATAAAATTACAATGAAAATTTTAAAATATAAAAGAGAACTTTAAAGTTTCATCTAATATAATGATGAAAGTGAAAAATCTGCAACTATGAATCAGATAAGATTTCAAAGCTGAACATTTCTTAACTATTATCTGTCAATTAAAATCCAAAAGAATTCTTCGGTATTGTATTCATTTTATATTGCCATCGTAACAAATTACTACAAACTTAATGGCTTAAAACAACATAATTTCATTATGCCACAGTTTCTGTAGGTCTCATGGTTTCAGTTGGGTCATCTGTCAAGGGTCTCGCAAGTCTGAAATCAAGGTGCGGGCAGCAGTATTCCTTACTAAAAAACTGGGGAACAATGTACTCAGCTCATCCAGGCTGTTTCTTGAGTTCAGTTTTTTTTGCAGTTGCAGAACTGAGATCCCTGTTGCTTTGCTGTCAACCAGGGGCTGGTCTTTCCATCTAGAGGCTGTCCTCATTTTTTCTCATGTTTTCCGCATGACCCACTCTAGCAAGGGCAGGTCAAATCCCTTTCACACTTCGAAACTTTCTTTCTCTGTTGCCTTTTTCAGACTCAAGTTGGATATTGTTCTTTAGGGTTCATGTGATTATATTGCGTCCTCCAGATAATCCAAAATAATCTATATTAAAGTCCATAAGTCTAATGATGCCTTCAAAGTTCCTCTCCATAAGTTTCAAGAGTTAGGAAGTAGACATCTTCGAGGAACTATTTTGTCTACCATAGTCTATTTCATTAATAGCACTTTACATAACACAAAATTTGATCCATATATTTAGTGGCTATTAGGTAGGGTATTTTCTGGATCTAAATCACTACTAATAATAGGCAACAAGTTCACGTGTCCATGTAAGGTTTTGTTTTTTTTCTGTGCCAGGCAATATTCCAAATATTATACATATATCAATATATTTAATCTCTACAACTAAAATATTGGCAGGTTCTATTTTCTTAAGTTGTTTTTAATATTATTTTTGTAGGGATAGGGTCTTGCTATGTTGCTGAGGCCGGTTTCAAACTCCTGGCTTCAAGTGATCCTCCCGTTTCTGCCTCCCAAAGTGCTGGGATTACAGGCAGGAATCATGTCCAGCCTAAGTTCTATTTTTGTCTCTATTTTATCTAAGAGAAATAGAAGTAAAATAACTCACCTAGGATCATTGAGCTAGTAAGTAGTGTAAATGGAGTGGTTTGGTTCCAGAATCAACACTCTTAATCACTCTACAATTCGGACTTCAAATATGAGAAATTGGGTTGTTTTAAAGAATAGAAAAATAGGAATGACTATATGTATTCTAGATGGAAAAAAAGTACAGTAGTATAAGACAATGAACTACAATTACTAGAATAGTTATCTATCATACTTCATTGAATCTCTTCACTTTGCCTGCATGTAACTTGGTTTATTACATGCATCAATTCACTCAAAATCTACCACTTGGGGGAGCTTTCAAGGTACTCAGATTAAAGAACATTCACAAAACCACGCTGCCGTACTGACAGCTCTCTGCTTCTACATTTTGGATTCCCAGCTATAGAAAATTATAGTGAAATCTGGTAGCCAATGACAGTTTTAATAAAGGTAAGTTTATTAAGTCAACAAAAACATTCAAGCAAGCCAACATGGACTAATGTAATTTAATGTTATTCAGAACAGGTGATAGCGTTTGAATTGAAAAGTATTGTAAATGGTCAATGTAAAGGAGGTAAAAATAAAATTTCACTATTCAGATATCTTTAAATGCCAAGGAATAGTTAAAGACAAATACAAAATATTATTTTACACTGCGAGGCAAAACAGTATAGAGGTCTGAGGTTTTGGAGTCAGAGAGGCCCTGCTCCATAACCGCTGTTTATTACCTATGCAATCTTACGTATTTTCATTCACATGTAAAAATTTTGTTTCTATGTATAAAAATGGACTTCATAATACGCTAACAAACATTGAATAATATTGCCATGAGACTTAAAATAGCTAAACAATGCAAATTCCTTAGTTCATAGTACATAATACTCACAATGTGTCATTCTTAAAAACAGAACAAACTATGATAATTATCTTAAAATATGATAATATTTAATTACAAAGAACTAAAGGGACATTATTGTGAAATTAGAATCTCAAAATTATGACTCGTTTGTTGCACTTTTTAATCATATTTTTAAAAATACATACGGTAAAACCAACCTGTCTTAATAGCTGACAACAGAAATTAGTACTTTACCTTAACAGTGTTCATCGGTAAAATTTATATTAATATTTAATTATTTATTCATTTATTATTAGATTGACTATTTATTGAGCTATTTGATTACCAGTTGCTTACAATTTGGAATGTGGAGAAAGGGAAACGCAGGGATAACTGTGATACAATGTAAAATGTGTTATATATGTGGTAGCATAGAAAAGTTGGAGTTTAAAAAAAGTTTTACGGAGGATCTGACAGATGTTCTGCAAGTGACAGAAAGTCGTGAATAATATTTAATGAAAGTCATATCTTATAGCAAAAGAGCGTTCTATCAGGGAGGGGGAATGGAGGTGGAACAGGTGTTACAAGGAGAGTGTAATAGGTTTTAAGGATGTAAGAAACACTTTTTGCAGGTAAGTGTAATAGGTTTTAAGGATATAAGAAACACTTTTTGCAGGTAAGTGAGTGGCTATGTTAATGGATAGAAGAGGGGATATTAGAGAAATGTTTTGAGGCGGGGGTTAAATAATTTACTAAGTGGGTTGAGGATATGATAGAAAGTAGGAGTTCACATTGACACCAAAGTTTATTTCATCGATAAGGTAGATGGTGAGTTTCTTGAGATAAGAAACAGAGATGGCAAATTTATATAGGAGAATGAAATCTGCTTAATTTGATATATCCTTTGAAATGGAGATATTAATATACATAAAATACCTTATATTTACTAGATGAAAGAGAATCATATCTTCACATAAGAAACGATGTTTCTGTGTACAGTAAGCTTATCATGGGCCAAGTTGCAATCAAGTTTGAAATTGGAAGAAATCTTCTGAAATTTGTCCTAAATTTTAAATGACTTTGAGGAGCATAAACTCTTACCAAGACAAAGATATTTACTTAAATTATCAAGCCCTATATCGGAATAAAATTAATCCCCCAAGTTTTTTCACACACACACACACACACACACACATATCTACGTCACAAAAACAATCTAGATCCTTTCACAAATATGAATTTATATTTAAACAAACATACCATATTAAATATTGCCTGCATTTTCTAATATGTAAAAAGTAATCACTTTATGGTTATATATTATAATATCTACAATTAAGGAAGAATCACGAGTCATTTTTTGTTAAGTAATTAATTTCAATTAAAATTAATTTTTCCTTAGGACTTACATGGTCTACCACCTAAATGGCAAAGGAGGAATTTTAAAAGGAATAATAGAAATGAAATAGAAATTATATATGTGTGTGTGTGTGTGTGTGTGGGTGTGTGTGTGTGTGTATGTTTTTCTCGCAAAAGCTGTTTTCTTAAAACTCACTAGAGCCTACTAGACAGCTCTTCTGACCTTGGCTGAGTGTCCTGACTTGACTGGCTTTCAGCTAACCTAGAGTGGTTTCCCTGTGGTGACAGCAATGACTCAGGTCTATTTTGTAAACCTCTCATTGTCCAACTGCATAGCTTGGATCTGTTCTCATAACAATGGAACAGTCACA
This sequence comes from Piliocolobus tephrosceles, assembly GCF_002776525.5. NCBI lineage: Eukaryota > Metazoa > Chordata > Mammalia > Primates > Cercopithecidae > Piliocolobus > Piliocolobus tephrosceles. Next base: position 14,216,540 of record NC_045451.1, read on the forward strand.
AAAGCAAATTCCCCAATGTGCAAGCCTATTTCACACTTTTGCTGTGGCATATCTACTAGCATTGCATTAGTCAAAGTGACCACCGAGTCCCAAATCAAAGCATAAGACTTACTGCCCTGCCCTAAATGAGAGGGCTTTGCAAACTTACATGCAAAGGTTGCAGGTGAAGAATGGAGTCCATCAATTTTAATCTGCCTCAACCTGCTGCCTATCAAGAACTGTTTAGGTTCTGAAATATTCCCTGACTTGTGAGTTCACAAGTAAACCTATAAGCCTGCCGCAGTTTCATCAATGCTTCCAGAAGATGTAAGATGTCGGGGCAGAAGCAAATGACAGTTATTACTCACAGTAATAGCACAGACCAGAATATCAGTATATTTGTGTCCATTTTCTGCATCCTTATTGCCACAAGGAGATGAAAAGAAGAAGAGATGGCACCTGCACACATCATGGGTTGCATCAGATGAAAGGAACCCTGAGCTTTGGGAACCAGAATCATTTATAATGTGCAATAAGCATGTCTGTCCTTAGCTCCAGAGGGAAATACTAACTCAATAATACAAAACTTTTCACCAGATATGAATAAGCATGAGAGACTCGTGGAGAACTGTTTTCTAACAGGAATCAAATGTGAAAGTTGGATATTTTCTCAGTATTCTGCTGAGTTAGTTCCATTGTTTTTGAATATCAGTTTTTTTTGTATCTCCTTTATTGTGATAAAATATTTTCTCCTACCAGTTATTAAATAAAAAATAAGACATACATGTTGAAAACTTGAATGTTTTCAAATGCCTTAAAGAAAACAAAAAAAAAGAGATGAGCCCAATGTCTTTGACAGAACTTTTGTTTTTTGCTTCTTATCTTTTTTAAGAGCAGTGTTTTATCAACTAAAAAATAAAACAAAAGTAATACCAAACCAGCAACTATAAATGCTGATGGAAAATATAAACTATCAAAAGATGCTGAGTGCTTTAAAATCTTATTAGTACATTATTCTAAAAGAAGTAATTAAATATTAAGATTGGCGTCATCCATTTCAATAATCAGATTCTTAAATAACAAACTATTGTTTTATTTATCTCTATCTATACTCTATGCCAAACATTTCATTGCAAGAGAAGAGCACATCTGGGACTCCTTAAGTCATCCCTGGGCTGCCAATGATATTACAAAGTAATGGCAAGCATTCTTTTATTTTTCTCGGGTCTGAATTAATGATATTACAAAGTAATGGCAAGCATTCTTTTATTTTTCTCGGGTCTGAATTAATGATATTACAAAGTAATGGCAAGCATTCTTTTATTTTTCTCGGGTCTGAATTTTTTTTCACATACATGAAAAGAATTTTTGTGTGAAACTTTTATCATTTTTCTCTGTTTTGTCCTACTTTTAACAAAATGACTTTGGAGACATAAAAGCTCTTTTTCTTGAAAATACAGTGTAAGAGAAGATCCAATAGAACATTCATATTTTTGAAATGATCCTGTAATTGTTTGAAGTTTATCTGCCAACTATTAATTTTGAAACTTCAGCTGTATGAGAGTACAATCATGATATTAGTTTTCACGTTTTCCTTTTCATGAAGAAAAATCATTGCACTCACTTTATGTTAACAGCCATAGTATGACAACATAATACTTTAAATAAAAACAGCCATTCATAGAAATATCGTGCATTCAAAGTCACAAATATTTTAAGATCACACATAATTATGCTGCAGCAGTTATGTTCAGCGTTGTCTTCTTTACCTAAAAAGTAAAACGGTCATACAGAATATTCTGATAAAAGCTCAAGCTTTTATCAGATAAAGAGAAGACAAACAAGTGAAGCTGACTGATATTAATCCATGTTTTGTTTCCTCTAAAAAATTAGAAAAAAAAATAAGTTAACTTGAAGGATTGAGTGTTTAAAAGTCATGATGATAGTGCATTTAGTTTTTATTTAAATTTATTTTTCATATTTAAATAGTTTTTGTTTTGTTTGGTTTGTTATGTTTTTCTTGGAGACAGGGTCTTGCTCTGTATACCAGGCTGGAGTGCAGTGGAACTATCACAACTCAATGCAGCCTTGAACTCCTGGGCTCAGGCAATCTTCCCATTTCAGCCTCCCAAAAATGAAGCGGACAGATGTTTTTCAAACGTAGGATAGATGCAAAAACTCATCTTCAGTTTATGCTGTGGTCCTGTTTATATACTGTGGACCTATTAGCTGTGGTCTGTTTATAGTCTCTTGCTGTCAAACTGACTCATAGACAAAATGATTGTCTTACATAATAATTACTATTTCAGGTGTGGTATATGCCATGTTTTCTTATGTATTGATATTTTCCAATTTTATATTGGCTTCCTTAGTTGCTTCCATGTGGTTTATCTATATTTTTCCAGAAAATAGGGGGGAAAAAGTACACATTCAGAACTGATTTTAATATTTTTGAAAGTTATTTCATTTCCTAAGGATTTAACCAGCAACCAGTTAAAGTTTACTGAGAAACTTGATTTGGATTAATATTATAAGGTTTTGTTTTATGTTTTGTTTGCCTTTCTCCACATTCAAATTAATTTTGGTGGTTCAATTCAACAAAACATTTTGCAAATGACGGTAAACATTTTGCAAACTTTACCCACACATCATGTGTTCTTTAACGAGAACAAAATAAACATGCTTATTCAGTCACAATTATATTCACTCAATCAGAAACATCACCTGTCATCCTTTTAGGAAGAGCCACACTAGGGAGTCTGAGAAACAGCCTTCACACAGGCAGGTTTCTCAGTAATGGTTAGAATAACAATGGCTTTCTCTTCCCCAGCTGTATCGTTTGTCTGTATCACTTCAAGAATCTTATCTTATGTTTTCCAAAAAACTTTTAAGTGAAACTTAGAAAAATTCCTGAAAAGAAGCAAAGTAGTTTCTTGGATTCAATATCTATGAAAATCAGTTTCAATTTCATAACATTTGACATACTCAGTCCATGTAAATAGATCTTCACAATTATTTGTTTCTCCCAAAGTCTCAACTCTTAAAGAACAGCTTTATGCATAAAAGATATAGTATTTTTATTAATGTTTATTAACTAAATTAAGAATCATTTACAAACAGGCGGAAATAATTTTGTTGTTGTTGCTCTCCAGATTCAAAGGGTAAAGCTTTAAAGCACATGCAACAATTAGATAATTAGATAACTAGATTTTTCCCCCTAGAAACAAACACAGACTAATTAAGAGTACAGTGGAATTCTATAGTATTACCTTTTCTCTGATTGTGACAGAGAGTATTTCAGAGAGGCATGTATTGTTGGATTTAACATGTTCACATTTCTTTGTCTATATCAATGATAATTTAATGTTCTGCTAAGACTGGGAAGAAATCACTAGTGTTCTCAAATCAAATGACTGCTAGATGAATTTTTTGTGAGGAATTTTTGCAAGAAACCTCTTTTTCTAATCGTTTCTTAGAGCTAAGTGTGAACGATTGGCACAGAGTTTAGAATCTAACATATATTTATATATGTATATTTGTACATATGCATACTAATATAACTGATGGACAAATAAAATATTTTCTAAAATGTATTATTATAGTTCCTGTACAATTAGGTGATTCAGTTTGTTAGATGCTCTTCTTAAGGCACTATATGTAGCTTTCTTTTCTATTTCTGTTGAATGTATGAGAGGTAACCCCTTGATTATCTGAGAGAGAGAAAGAAGATCTTCTAAAAGTATTGAGTTCCCAGAATATTGCTTTGGTACCAGCTCCTTGGTAGGGAGTTGTGGTGGGTTGAATCACGTCCTTCCAAGATCTGTGTCTGCACGGAACCTCCCAATGTGGCCTAATTTTGCAATAGAGTGTTTGAAGATGTATTTAATTAAGATGAGGTTATACTGGGTTGGACTGGGGGCCTATATTCACTGACTAGTGTCCTTACGGGAAGAGAAGACACACAGACACGTGAGGGAAGAAGCCCCCGTGATGACGGAAACACAGACTGGAGTGAGGCAACTACAAACCAAGGAGCACTAATGTTTCAGGCAGCAGCAGAAGCAAGGAGAGAGGCATGGGACTCATTCTCCCTCAGAGCCCCCAGAAGCCTCCAAGTCTGCAGACACCTTGATTAAATGATTCTAGCCTCCTCAATCGTGATAGAATGCATTTGTGTTGTTTTAAGCCACTGAGTTTGTTGTACTTGCTATAAGCAGTCCTAGAAAACTAACATAGGAGAGAATATTAATTAAGTAGGAAAGCAACAGATATATTTTACTACGATACTTTTTCATATTGAGATAATTGTTACACTTCTTATGTAAAAACATATGCTCTTGGCTAGGCTCAGTGGCTCATGCCTGTAATTCTGGCACTTTGGGAGGCTGAGACAGACCGATCGCTTGAGCTCAGGAGTTCAAGACAGGCCTGGGCAACATGCCTGTTGATATAGAGTTGATGTAGAGATGCAGAAACCCCATCTCTACAAAAATACAAAATTAGCCAGGTGTGGTGGCTCGTGCCTGTAGTCTCAGCTACTTGGGGGTGCTGAGGCAGGAGCATCACTTGAGCCCAGGAGGTTGAGGCTGCAGCAAGTCACATTCATGCCACTGCACTTCCCAAACAAACAAACAAACAAACAAAATATACTCTGAAATATCACAAATAGTTATGTCTATATTCTCTTACTATGGACAGTGGCATATGTCTATGCACACATGCATATATATAAACACATATACATATACAAGCAGCATCTTTTCCTAAATAAACACTTATTTATAATTTACTTGAGCACAGTAGCCAATAAAAGTCGAATGTTCATTGGATCTCTTATATTAACTCATTTGGAAAAGGTGTTTATTGGTGCCAGAATTACTTATTAGTGATATCTTGACAGCTAGGACTTTAGTTATTTTGTTTATGTTTCTAAATTGATGAAACAGAAGTCTTGGACAAAGTGAGCTTCAATATACTGCATATCCACTAGCTCCATGATATCTCCACTAAAGAAATATCAAAAGTTTTGTGTCTTTAACAGCTCAACATGTTGTTTTATTATGTGATGATGTTTTTAAAATTACAAGAATATATTTCATTCCAATTTTCCAGGGAGGAATACCATTGTATTGCCTTATTGAATATGTATTTTAGCTAATTAAACAAATGTTTACTAATTATTGTATGTACATTAGGCTCACTGTCTCTGCTTGCACAATTTTAAATATAATAATGACCTGGTACAGTTACTTGGTGTGGATAGTGGATATTGATGTCTAATTCTGTATTAAAAACTACGGAATGCCTACATAAACCACTATCATAAAACAATGTATTTTAAGTTATATGTAATGCAATCACACGATATTGTGATGATGTAACATGTGATTATTGACAAAGCTAAGTAGTTTCTTCAGTTCTGTACTTCAGACACATTTCCGTTCTTCACATTTCAGTGGCAAAAATCTCTGCAGGTTTTGCTGGTATGCAGACATTTTACTAAGGGAATTTATTAAAATGTAGCTGTTGAAGGCAATGCTGAATACTCTCTAACCCATAGCTTGGCTTGCTGTCCAGGGCATTTACTTCAGGGAAGGACAAGAAAAGAAAATACTGTTCTTTTATTGAGTCCATGTAATGTGCAAGAAAACTTTACCTGGTGAATCTAAAGTGTGTTTTCAAAGCCTGTGAAATGGCGATTACCTGAGTTCTTCTGTTCAGATGAGGGGCTGAAGCTAGTTTAGATTCAAAAACCTTTGCTCATAAGCAAAGCAACCTGGTTTTACATATAGCAGTTTATCTGGTACCGGAAGGCTCCCACAAGTCCGCCTTGGGATTTTGCATTCTCTTTTAAAGAAAGAAGCTTTGTGAATGAGCCCAAAGATTTAAAATAATAAACTAACATTCGGGGACTTAATAAATCAGATTTGAGAACTCTTAGGAAGCAATGCAATGTCTAATTTTATAAACCTGGGTGAATGACATAATTTATGCCAGAAATTATGTTCCAGTTTCACTGACATCTGGCTTCTTACATTTTGCAGTTTAACTCAGGGACTACACACAGATAGAGGTGAAGAGGACTCCGCTGTGGAGATGGGCGAGCTGGGAGAAAAGGAGTTAGGTTGGGAAGGCCGTCACGCTACCAAGGTTACACAGTCTTTGCATATTTCCTCTCCAAATGCCAGGCTATCACTTCTGCCCCCTGAGACAGTTACTCCTAACATCAGTTGACAAAGTGCTGAAGAAGACTTCCTGGAGCCCTCCAGATGACCTCAACTGTTTTTGGTGTTAATAACAATTTTCAGGAAACCCACTTAATCTTTTGTCTTAACTTATTCACAACATGATCTTGCCAGTGTCCCCCAAATCCAGTTCCCACTATTTAGAGGAAATATGCTTACTTGATGAAGCAAGGATGCGGTCTTAGTGGCTCTATTTATTTTTCTTAAAAATATAATAAATCATTATTATAAGTAGTAATAGAAATCCAAGTGGCTGGATCAATAAGCTTATAAATATGAAACAATTCAAGTTTTAGTGCAAAATTTATTAGTAAGAATATATAGTTACAATAATTATTGAAGGTTGGCAATGACACATTATTTTCATGGTTTTAACTTTACATTATTAATTTTAGAGTCACACCTGTTGATAGAAATATTATATTCAAAAATGCTTTAGGGGAAAAAATGATTTAATGCCACTAATGTGGAACAGTAGAAGTTCAAGAAAAAAATACAGACCTACCTTTTTTGTCTATGTAATAATCTAGGAAATTAAAATGTTTAAAATGTGTTAGTATGTGCTTACATGTCTAGAGCTTAGGAAAATTTGTTATGTTCAAACAAATCAAGAAAGTCAGCTCTAAAATACTTAAAAATGTTGAGCATACATGCATGAACAATTTATGCGATGACATTCTCTTTTTATATGAACTAATTTCATTGTTTAAGAGGGATTCATAAGCGATTTTGTTCTTTTGTTGACATGGGAGTACTAGAGAGAGGAGAAAGGATGATATCGGCATGAGTGAATGAGGAAGTGAGAAAAATTCTGTTGTGTCTTAGATTATTATTAAAGCTGTCCATCCTATTGTCAGTGATGTGCCAGTGAGGTCATCACTAAAAGAGACCCAAGCATTGCATTGCACCTTATGTTGTGCTAAGATAACTACGAGAAAGATAATGAAATCAGTGAAAACCTTAATTGTCTTCAACAGTTATCTTTTTAAAATATTTTGTGATAATGATGTGTCTCAAAATAAACAATATATCCTTCTTTTCCTATAGTCTTTAATTAAAAAATAGTTTACTTCTTCATTACATAAATACCATCTAAGAAATAATTTAAACAAGTAATACTGGTAAAAAAAAAAAAAAAAAAAAAAAAAAAGTCTCAGTACATACTCACAGTATCCTACTGAAACCTTCCACTTGTTTATTTGTCCAATAATGAGTATTTACATTTAAATTTGAAATTTTTAAATGAAAATAACGTAAATATGAATGATGTTCCACCGCTTATTATTCCTTAGGTAACTGTTAATATGTAGGATATTAAAAATGGTTGAGAAGCTTTGTGCTGTTTACATTTTTACTATATTAAAAAATATGTTCTTTTTATGACTTGTCTACTTATGCAGGCTTTCTGGATTTTGGTATTTTAAATATCATAAATATGATGTAGGGAAATACATTCAATGCAGAATCTTCAATTATAAAACATAATCATCTTGCCTTGTGTGATTTTATTCTGGGTGTACATATGCAGTTTAAATTTATACATGCATATGCACATCACTTGAAATTGTTCTCCATTTTTAAGGGAAGATAATTTTCCAGCCCTTCAAGAAATAAATATGAATGTTCCTTTACCCAGCCTCCTGTTGCAAGATATCAAATCCTAGGAGAATTAAGGAAAGCAAATTTTGTATTAGTTTGTGGCTGTGGCATTTTAGAGAAGGCATATTCAACTTGCAAATTGGAGCCCAGCTGCTGGTTTAAATCAGCTGAAAATGAAACAGGAACATCTTATTGAAGTGTTCATTTGATATAGACGAATGTCTTTCCAACAGGAATAATGTGAACTCAATTTATAGGGAGGACTAAGACGATAAGTCAGGAACAGTGTCGAGATCACAAGATCACATGAAAAAGTAAAAATATGTATATATGGATTATAAAACATTGAAGTATCAGAGATTATGTTCTGATAGACTGAGAAGCAATCTAAAAGGAATTTGATATTTGTGTTTGCTCATCACTCAAACACATTGAGTTAAGTGAGGGAGGACTGGAGCTGAGATTCATTTATTTACCTAGTGGCAATGAAGCCTGACCTTCATCAAATGATCCTCCCTGCTCTCACCTGGGAGGCATTCGTATCTTTGTTTCTCATGACAACATAATGGCATGTTCTCTTTCAATGATCTCCTATTTCTCAGAATTATCATGTTGCTAAAATTTCGAAGCATCTTATGTTAACACAAATGCATTCAGGCTCTTGAAGCCACAGTTTAGGTAAGTAGAGCAGCCTCGGTCAGTGGCTACAATAAATCCGAAGGAATTTACAAGGCAACTCTCAGTGGTCATCTGTATTGTTAAATAATGTGAATGTGAAATTATATTATACACTTCATTTGTTTACTTCTTCATCCAAGTATTCATGTATTTATTGAAACCCTTTGTTGTGCAAGGCAAGGTGACTGACAGGTGGACATTGGGCAAGATCAAAGAGTTAATTGGGTGGGAATAAAACATGGTCATCTGAAACTTGCCACCGCTTCACTTCTATGAGATTTTTATGCCACAAAAAATATATTCATGAATGCAGGGGTTTTTTAATTTTAATTTTTTGTTTATTTTTATTTTTTAGATGGAGTCTCGCTCTGTCACCCAGGCTGGAGTGCAGTGGAGCAATCTCGGCTCACTGCAAGCTCTGCCTCCCGGGTTCACACCATTCTCCTGCCTCAGCCTCCCAAGTAGCTGGGACTATAGGCACCCCCCACCACGCCCGGCTAATTTTTGTATTTTTAGTAGAGACGGGGTTTCATCATGTTAGCCAGGATGGTCTCGATCTCCTGACCTCATGATCCACCCACCTCAGCCTCCCAAAGTGCTGGGATTACAGGTGTGAGCCACTGTGTCCGGCCTTTAATTTTTTATTTCAGGTTCAGGGGTACAGGTGCAGATTTGTTATATAAATAAACTCATGGCACAAGGTTTTGATTATATATCAAAGATTATTTCATCATCTAGGAATTGGCCTAGCACCCAATAGTTATTTTTTTCTGATCCTGTTTGTCTTCCCACCCTCTACCCTCAAGTATGGCACAATGTCTGTTGTTCCCGTTTGTGTATCCATGTGTTCTTATTATTTGACTCCCATTTATAAGTGACAGCATGTGGCATTTGGTTTTCTGTTCCTGCATTAATTTGTTAAAGATAATAGGCTCTAGCTTTATCCACATTTCTGCAAAGGACATTATCTCATTATTTTTATACCTGCATAGTATTCCATGGTATATGTACCATATTTTCTTTATATCCAGTCTTCCATTAGTAGGCCTTTAGGTTTATTTCATGTTTTTGAGCATTGTGTGCATGTGAGCATTGTGTGCATTATGAACATTGTGTGCATGTGTCGTTTTGCAACGATTTACAGAACGATTTATATTCGTTTGGGTATATACCTAGTAATAGGATTGCTGAGTTGAATGGTAATTTTGGTGTTAACATATTGAGGAGTTGCTAACTGCTTTCAATAATGGTTGAACTGGTATCAGTCTTTCTTTAATGCAGGAATGAATTGAACTTCACTCCTGAAATTCTGACAGCCATTCTACACAGTTGCCTGCAGTGTCTCCAAGGGGAATAAGCCCCACTTGCCTGCAGTAGTAAACAACTCATTAATGTACTCGATTGACCTTTGCTCTTGCCTCGGGTCACTGTTCCTGATCCCTCAATCCAGCTTTCTGGGATGAATATCAAAAGAAATTACTAATTCTATGTTCAGGATATGCTTCCTAGGATACCCAAACTAAGACAAAGACAGCATTCTATTATGATTAAACTCAAACAAATACAGCCTTCTATTATGATTAAACTCAATGTGTTAATCCTGTATTAGTCAGGGTTTTCTAGAGGGACAGAACTAATAGGATAGATGTAAATATGAAGGGGAGTTTATTAAGCAGTATTGACTCACACAGTCACAAAACGAAGTCCCATTATAGGCCATCTGCAAGCTGAAGAACAAGGAAGCCAGTTCAAGTCCCAAAACCTCAAAAGTAGGGAAGCCAACAGTGCAGCCTTCAGCCCCTGGTAAACCACTGGTGTAAGTCCAAGAGTACAAAAGCTTAAGAACTTGGAGTCCAATGTTTGAGGGGAGGAAGCATCCACCACTGAAGAAAGATGAGGGCCAGAAGACTCAGCAAATCAGTCCTTCCAAATTCTTCTGCCTGCTTTATTTTAGCCGTGCTGGCAACTGATTAGATGGTGCTCACCTAGATTAAGGGTGAGTCTGCCTTTCCCAGCCCACTGACTCAAATGTTAATCTCCTTTGGCAACACCATCACAGACACACCCAGGATTAATACTTTGCATCCTTCAATCCAGTCAAGTTGACACTCAATATTAACCATCACAAATCCCTTCCCTTCAAATGGCATTTATGTAGTTTCTACTGTTATATTGCAATAAAACTTCTACACCTCTCTGGATGTACAGCCTGTGCATATGAAGTCTTGATTATACACTTAACTATTAATGGTGACTATTTCTCCTAGATAAGATTAGAGGCCATTGACTTTCTATGAAATTGATTTCTTATTTTCACAGAAATATATTACATGTTATTTTTTACACATTCCCTGTGCTTTCTGCTTTCATGACTTTCGTCATGCTATTCTCCAGGGGTTCATTCCAGCACAGTCTGTTGATGAGACAAAGCTGAGTTTACTGCCTTCCAAAACAAAGGAGTGTCTCAGGATATTAACAATTTACAATGTACTTGTATTTGTAATTAGGACTTCATATACAAATATAGATAGGTAGATAGATAAATGCATAAATATGTATAGAAAATAATAAGAATACATATAAACAAAGAAGAAAATTACAGAATTAAAAGCTATGTAAATTCCTGGATGTATTTTTGGTTGTTGATGTCATATAACAGTCGGTAAAACATAGTGTTCACTCTGAGAAAAGATTGCCTGTTTCAAATTCTGCATTGGCCCCTACTGACCACATGGCCAGAGCCAACTCACTTAGCTTCTCACCACCTCAGTTCCTCCAAATATAAAAAGAGTTAGTAATAACTCCTGATTTTGTTACAGGAAATAAATTATATACACATTGATATATAAACTAAGTATATTTTTGGAAATACATTCTCTCTATATTATAAATATCACTATAAGTTTTGCCTCGCACTTAGTTAGCATTACATGAGTTTGCCATTGGTTTGTGATTTAATTCAACTCAACTATATTGAAAACTTAATCAATAGGTACAGAGATCCTTTCAAGATACTATTGAATGGGAAAGATAAGACACATATCCAATTCCTTTAACATACACAAGGACATATGTGATTAACTCAATGATAGTGATATAAAAGAAAATGCTATGAGATGTGGTAGGAAGAGTACTTCTGACAGGAAGATTAACAAACACTTTATCGATGATGTAGAATCTAATTTGTCTTTGTTTGTGGAAGAAATATCAATTAGTGTCTAATGAAGGAGAATTTTTTTTTTTTTTTTTTTTTACATGGAGTCTCGCTCGTCACCCTGGCTGGAGTGCAATGGCTGAATCTAGGCTCACTGCAACTTCCACCTCTTGGGTTCAGGCAGCGATTCTCGGGTCTCGGACTCCCAAGTAGCTGGGATTACAGGTGCCTGCCACCACGCCCAGCTAATTATTTTTATTTTTAGTAGAGACGGGATTTCACCATGTTGGACAGGCTGGTCTTGAACTCCTGACCTCAGGTGATCCACCCACCTCAGCCTCCCAAAGTGCTGGGATTACAGGCATGAGTCACTGCGCCCAGTCTCTAGGGGAATATTTTGAAGATAGAGACATCTCTAAATAAAACTGCTACTAACTCATTTATAAATTATTTTAAGTATTGAACTTGTCTAAATATTAATTATCATACTTAAAGATTATATCCTTCTTAATCCTAGAGTACAATCTCCAAAAGGAGTCTTACTTTTTAATCTTTTATTTAAATGAAGTTATGTTTCCTAGGTGATGCGATCATATATATTTTTAATTTTTTGCATATATGCTTTGTTGTAGTATGTCTATATTATATTATATGTATGTATATTTTTAGTTTATGACACACAGTATTTTATATATATATAAGACCTGAATGGAAAGAACATGTGAGATTTGCCAGTTTCTCACATATATATAATAGTCTATACTTACATTACATTACAGAAGTATAGATTGAAAATTTGCAGAAATAATTGCAACCGCCAAAGTCTCTTTTTCCAGCATCATTCTTTCTGATACATAAGATTAAATTATACCATTGGCTAACAAACATTTTTTAATCAAACCAATATCCCAAGTAGGGGATAGTGTCATGGTCAGCCATTGACTCGTTAGTGTTAAAACATGTTAGTTTATCATTAGTGAACCGACTAAAATTAAACTTGGAAGATTAGAGCCAATAGGGGTTTAGGCACTCAGGTGCAGTAGGATAACACTGGACCTGTTAGCTGGAGACATAGCCTGAAAAGAGAGAAGAACTAACTCTATCCACTTCTCGATTTGTTGTGATCATGTCAATTATGTCTTGTGGTATAGATTAAATGTCTTTATTTGTGTGATCATTTTATATATCTATTATATATATGAAGTTATATATAATTTTATTTTACTTATTTTATACATATATATATATTTTTTATGGGAACTTAGTTTGTTCATGGTGCCATGCCTGGGGTGTAGAATGCAGAGATAATCCAGGCAGAATGAATACTGATGCTCCTGTGTTTGATTGTTGGAATACTTTTGGTCAAAAATCTCCATAGAATAGACATAAACTTACTGTTGTGTCATGAAGACATGCCAACATAGTTGCTGTCATCCAGCCTGGCCCTTCTTAGTAACTAAGGAACAGACAAAGAGAGAGAAAGAGAAATAGAGAGACGGTGTTGGCAGTGGTCCCTTTATTCAAATCACTGACAATCATTTTTCTCATTGCATGCTCTGAGCAGATTTCTTTGGAAGGCCATGCATTCTTGTCAAAACTTAAAGAATAAACATTTATCTAATATTTTTTCTTTGTGTTATGGCTAGCATGGCACCATGTGCCATCAAACTTTGTGAATACAGTAGACTAAAAGACTGTACTGGAAATTTCAGACTGGAAATTGAATAAGACCTTTCTTATCTTCCAGTCCATAGGCATACAAATTCTAATATATCAGCACTCTTTTCTCCTGTAGTTTCAGAAAAATTGGGGTCTTCATGTACTATATCTGCTCAAAGGATTTTTTCTTTTGTTCTGCACTGTCTACATCAGCAATTCATGAAAGAATTGTTACCAAATTAGTGGGTGGCCCAGAAAATAAAACAGAACAAAATAAGATGAAAAACAACTTTAAATCAACTTTTTCCTTTTCGGAAATTACACTATTTTTAAAATTTAATTAATACAATTCATACTAATCGGTCACAGGTATCAATTTGCCAAGATATCCTTAAGTATTGGCAAGGCTCGGTGAGAGAGTATAGGTCTAAAAATACCCAAGCTTTAATATGCTTTTCAGTATGATCCTACCTTAGCTTTTCCATTTCTGTAACTATGCCCAGGCAATTTACATTTTTGCCAAAATACATTACATGTCATTTTTTAAACATTCCATGTGCTTTCTGCTTTCATGACTTTCATAATGCTATTCCCCAGGGGTTCTTTCCAACACAGCCTGTTGATGAGACAAAGCTGAGTTTACTGCCTTTCAAAACAAAGGAGCGTCTCAGGGTGGGGAAGATGAAGTCAGAATTTAATGAGATTTGGATATTTGCTTTATCATGCATCTATCAGTACAGGAACCTGATTAGGATTGGGAAGAATCATAATACAAAAGTTAAGATTTGAGAACAGTTGGTTGGGCATGATGGCTCATGCCTGTAATCCCAGCACTTTGGGAGGCTGAAGCAGGTAGATCACCTAAGGTCAGTGTAAGAATTAAAGAGGAAAGAAACACAAAACATGGCTCAACATTCAGACACAGGTGTAATTTCTTTTTTTTTTCTTTCTTTTTTTTTTTTTTTTGACAGTGAGTTTCGCTCCATCGGCCAGGCTGGAGTGCCGTGGTGCAATCTCAGCTCACTGCAACCTCCACCTCCCAGGTTCAAGTGATTCTCCTGCCTGAGCCTCCCAAGTGGCTGGAACTACAGGCACATGCCACCATGCCCAGCTAAGTTTTGTATTTTTAGTAGAGATGGGGTTTTACCATGTTGGTCAGGCTGGTCTCAAACTCCTGACCTCGTGATCTGCCCACCTTGGCCTCCAAAAGTGCTGGGATTTCAGGCATGAGCCACCACACCCAGCTGACAGGTGTATTTTAGAGAATAAACCTGAGAGGGGCTTCTGGCCAATTTCTGTTCAGAGCCCCCTCTCTTATGGACTGAGTATTTACTTTTTTAGGGTGACAGAGCTTATCACAAGCTTGGAATGTTTCTGTATGGGGGAGAAGTTTATGTCAGAGTTGGAATGTCTCTGGTCAGAGGGGAAGCTATCTTGGGGCTGACATCTCTTTAGCCAGATGGGAGATTATCTTGGGGCTGGCATGTCTCTGGTCAGGGAGGGGTTTACCTTATGGTTGAAATGTTTCTGTTCAGAGATGTTATTTGTGGTTTATGTTCATGCTGATCTTAGCCATTAGACTGATGCTCTTTGGATTTAGGCAGTTTTTGATGGAGGGGAATTATAGAATGGTGGTGCTTGTGCAGAATGTCGATGCTCATGCTCTGTCAGTTGAGGAAGGAGTTCGAGACCAGCTTGGCCAACATGGTGAAACCCAGTCTCTACTAATAATACAAAAATTAGCTGAGCATGGTGGCGGGCACCTGTAATCTCAGTTACTGAGCAGGCTGAGGCAGGAGAATGAATTGAACTTGGAAGGCGGAGGTTGCAGTCAGCTGAGATCATTCCACTGTATTCCATCCTGAATGACAGAGCGAGACTCCATCAGGAAAGGAAAGGAAAGGAAAGGAAAGGAGAGGAGAGGAGAGGGAAGGAGGGAGGGAGGGAGGAAGAAAAGATTTGTGAAAAGTTTAAGGCTGGGATTTTGAGGTGAGGAGTTCAAAAATTTTAGGGCACAAACTATCTAATGATGTTTTCTATTGAAGGGTTGCTGAGTCTTTTAGGAAGTTCCAGGAGTGAATGATCAAACCAGTAAACCAATTGCCTGGGCAGAGCACTTCTGGAAGTGTAATTAAATGTTAATAAAGACTGAAAAATAGCAAAGTCACGTTGAAGTAGACTATAGGAATGATTTAGGTTGTGAATATCAAGGTCAAGCATAAGGAACAAAATTTCTCAGGATATTCCATTAAAATATAAAAGGCTAAGTTCTACCTTTAAATATTTATTAAGTCTTAAGCCAATGAGAGGTTTTTATTTTGATTTATTTACTTAAGGTGAACAAATTTATGAGGATTACCAATTAACTAAATAATTCATGTCTATTTACAATAACAACTAAAGTATTTTTCATCCTCAATCCTGAGTCAAGAGTTCACAGTCCAAAGCAAGATTAATCTATGCAGGGCAGAATCTCACTGTGGCCAAGTAAGCTTAAAAATAAGATAAAATAACACAAAGGCAAAATAATTCTGAGAAGCCATAGGAATATTGTTTCTTCAATTCATTGCCAAGTTGATGGGAGAAATAATAATTGTATTGACTATTCGTAAAATGTTAGCCAGCTTTTCTACATGATTTTGCCATTGTAAAACAATAATACATAGAACTTCTGGCATCCATTTAGTAGAATAAAGTAGCCCTTAGGCAGGAAAAAAAAAAAAAAAAAGTTTGCAAGTGCTCCTTAAACATCAATTAATTAAATAATTGACTTGCATTTACAATAACAACTAAAGTACCCTGTTTTTTTGTATTTTTTTTCCTCCCAACTCCGAGTCAAGATTTCACAGTCCCAAGCAAGTTCTTATCTATGCAGGCCACAGAATCTCATTTGAGTATTTTCCAAGTTTTTGAATAGGGGAATAATATATCTATTACTCTCCTGGATTCTGATTTTTTTGCTTATTTTTTTAGGGAAAGCGGGGAAAGGAAGAATTAAGCAGACATTGAAGCAACTCCCTCATCATTGCTCCCATCTGTTCCTGGGAAAAGGGTGCAACTGCTACGCAGAAATAGTCATAGATATTAGATAGTGAGAATCGAGATGGAGAATATGGTCCTTTTATTATCACTTTGCTTCCTCAGCTTCAAACAACACCAGAGCTTACTTCTTCAGAATGCATATGAAAGCAGTGCGGCTATCAAGGTGGCCTTAGGCAAAATATTGAAGCTGAGAACAATGGCCTAGAGTGATCTGCCTTCCCTTGCTTAACAACTTCACCTCCCTCAGGAACAGTCACTTTTGTTCCTTTTCAGAATTGTAATTCCCTCATAACAAAACCTCCTTGCAAGAAAGGATTTGATCTCAGTCATTTACAGCATAGAATAAATATAAATCAATGAGATACCTCTCCAAAGTACTTGTGTTTTTAGCTTCTAGTGATATTGTGGAACAAAATACTATCTGTCCTGGTTAAAGGAATCTCAGGCATCAGCTTTGCAGTGTTTTACAGGAGAGAGTTGTCTTTCATGTATGAAATCAGGCCACATAGATTGGGTTGCACTGCTATCATTTTGTTCTCAGCATAGCCTTTAGTGCATATATAAATCTAGAAATGGGAGCCTTTGGTTTTTACTTTAATAACCAGAATCATTTGAAATTAATTCCATCTTCAAATAGATATGTAAACCAAAAATGAAATTCTATGCCACCCAACTTGAGGCAGGAGAATAGGATCTGGCGGCAGGGAACATAAGGCCAATTCATACTGACTTCCTAGGGCCAAATCAAATGGAAACACTGCAGCTGTGACAGGAAATATCCTCTCCATATACATTAGGGTGTACACCAAGTCATCAGTGGACACCTCTAAAGGGTATTTAAACCCCAAAAAATTCTGTAACGGGGATGCTGAGCCCCTATGCTTGGGCCTCCTCCCACCCTGTGCAGTATACTTTCATTCTCAATAACTCTCTGCTTTTGTTGCTTCCTTCTTTCCTTGCTTTGTGCGTTTTGTCCAATTTTTTGTTCAAAATGTCAAGAACCTGGGCACCCTTCCCCAGTAACAAGCTGGCTGAATGGACCTCCTTTTGGGCAAGTGGACCCCAGAGAAACCTGAAAAACTGAATTCCTGGACACAACAAGAAGAGTGGTCAGATGTATCTAGTTAAACCGCCTTCCTGTTACAGTTTAGGCACAACTGACCAGCATTAACATTAAAATAGAGTACATAAGACAGACAAAAGAGACTTTGAAGCACTAAGATAGAAAATTCCAAAGTGGTATAATATCGCATGACGTGAACAAACCCTGAAGGAAATAAAAAATATTTTACCTGAAAATATGTTTATTTGACATATTTTCAAATGACCCTGCAAAGCTGTCTTGTGCAGGGAAATTATGTCTGTGGATTATCTCCATTAATACAGCCAGGCTTTCCCTCTCCAGCTTATTCCTGAATCTAAGAGTTTAACACATGTTAAGGTCCCAAAAGAGACACTTACCGTGTGTTTTCGTTCTGAAGACTGTCACCTCTGAGGTTTCATCTACATGATAAGAACCTTGGCCTCCACAACCCTCCTTTGGCTAACTGAAATACTTTTTTCTACTGACTGCAAGTCTTTAGACAAAGATGAACTTTTTCTTTTTTTTTTTTTTTTGAGACGGAGTCTCGCTCTGTCGCCCAGGCTGGAGTGCAGTGGCCGGATCTCAGCTCACTGCAAGCTCCGCCTCCCGGGTTTACGCCATTCTCCTGCCTCAGCCTCCTGAGTAGCTGGGACTACAGGCGCCCGCCACCTCGCCCGGCTAGTTTTTTGTATATTTTTTAGTAGAGACGGGGTTTCACCGTGTTAGCCAGGATGGTCTCGATCTCCTGACCTTGTGATCCGCCCATCTCGGCCTCCCAAAGTGCTGGGATTACAGGCTTGAGCCACCGCGCCCGGCCAAAGATGAACTTTTTCAACCAATTGCCAATCAGAAAATCTTTCCACCTGTGACCTGTAATGTTATGCCCAGACCGTTTATTCCCCAAAGAAGACCACCAGAGTCCAGAGTCAAAGCCAAGCGGCAAGGATCTTTATTGCAAGTTCGAACTTGGTCCCTCCGTTCCATAACATACAAGAGGGCCTCGAACAATGCGTGCGCTCGCTTTTTATAGCCCAATGAAAACAGGATATGTAAGGTTACAGAGGAACAAGGGAATTCTTTAGGTTACAGCATTACAATTGGTTCCCGTGCTTTCAGTACAAACGGTACTCTCCAGGTGGTGTTTGTACTGGGCCCTGGAAGTTTGGAATGTTTACACTGGGTCCTGGAAGTTTGGAATGTTTACACTGGGCCCTGGAAGTTTGGAATGTTTACACTGGGCCCTGGAAGTTTGGAATGTTTACACTGGGCCCTGGAAGTTTGGAATGTATGGAGGAAGCTGAGAAGTGTGTCTGGCTCCTTTCAGTAAGCCTCCACTTCTAGATGCCCTACCTTTTTCACCCAAACCAATGTGAAGTTTCCATGTATTTATTTATGTCTTTGTCTATAGTTCTCATCCCCTTAAAATGTACAAAAACGAAACTGCAACATGACCGCCTTGGGTGCTGTTCCTCCGGAACTCTTGAGACTCTTTCACAGGCAGTTGGTCACTTACATTGTCTCAGAATAAACCTCTTTAAGTATTTTACAGAATTTTGTTTTTCTATTATCAGATAATTGCACCCTATTAAGTTTTTGTATTACATTTTATAGAATGTGGGGTCCTGGGACAGCCTGGGTAGTACACAAAGAAATCATTTAACTACATAATATGTAGATAGAATGTTTCATATGATGGCAATGATAACAACCAAAATGCAATGGTAAGAGAAGAGCAGTGCCATCTTCCCAACAGGATTTGGTGCCTTCAGATCATCAGCAGCAAGATGTGACTATTAAGTAAACAGAAGAACTGAACATCAAAAAAGCAAAAGTTGATTCCTGTTGTGCAATATTTTAAGTCACTGCTGAATAGGGAACCAATCTGAGATACTTTGGCCTCTAAGGTAAGTACAACAAAGAAAAAGTTATTTTTGTTAATGAGTAGCATTTAGCAGCTTATGATTTAAATCAAACTAGAAGTTAAGTAAAATAATTCAGAGCAATTGGCTACTTTTTTTTTCCACTGTAAAAATTTAACTTTCTTTGTATACATTCTAAATTGGATTCTATTACCAAACCAGTAATTAGAGTACCAGTAATTAGAGTACAGTGCATTTTTATTATGTTTAATCTACTGAGCATACCACAGACATTATAAACTGATGAATAACACACGAATATTTTGATAAACAAGACACTTCAGTAAAGGAAAAGGATGACTATGGGAAACAGGTTGGCAGAATTTTAAAGCGAATACTCTGTTTGGCAAAGAAAAAATGCTCTTCATAGGAAAGGAAATAGTGTGATTTCAACATTCAGATATTTCTTTATGCTCTCGGCGTGCTGACGCCCTATGGCCTTATCATTCTACAGCTCATTAGATCTGTTTGTGATTTATTCACCTTCATTGGGATCAAAAATGTTTACGCACATTCTGTATTATTCTTGTCTTATATGCATGAGTACAAATTGTTAAACTTTGATAGGAATATGTATCACACACGCCCCCACCCTGCAACACACACACACACACACACACACGCACACAGAAAGAGAGAGAATTAGAAAGCAAAAAAAAAAAAAAAAAAAATGTAGGGAAGCAAGTTGGCTTTTTAAAACTAGATAATTCATTTGATTTTTCTCTTCTTTTTACTAGTGTATGTATGACCTATTTTTGGCTGGAGACAAGTTCAGAAAGCTATTTTCAAAATGGACTATAACTCTCTGTGTAAAGAATATTGCTTACAAAATACTCCATAACAATTGTACTATATATTATAGGAAGGAAGAAAAAAGAACACATTGCAAGATAATACAGCCATGAAAAACTTACTATGTGTCATAATTATGTTAAAAATAATACTACATTACTGTCTTCCATTGTCAGCCTTTTAATGAAATTTTGTCCAAAAGGTGTCTTCCTCTTCCAAAATTAACCTCTTAGAGTCATAATTATTTGCATTGACAGAATTAAACATCACTTATATTTCAATTGTTCCATAAACATTAACTTTGTCCCTTAAATACGGACCACACATTTTCAAGGGGAGTGACTGTGTGTACACTTCAAAAACTTTTAAGTACTTATAGTGGAGTGGGACACCTACTAAAGTACTTTAGTGGAGTACCCACTCAATTCTTAATAAATATCTGTTAATGATAATATGATAAATGGTTAAAAAGTATAGGAAAGAAAGGGAAAAGGGAGGGAGGAAAAGAGAAATATAAAAGAGAAAGGAAATAAACTAAAAGGTAAGAGAAGGAATTATGGAAAGGAAGAAGGGAGGAAGGAGAAACAAAGAGAAAGATTCATTTGACTAGCCTAAAAAAAATGAATATTTTATTTAACAAAATAAAAGCATAAACATATTTATGCTCTAGAGTGCTCAGAGGCTTTCCAAAGATCCTAATGGAATATGATTTATAATAAAATAATATGTGTATGGAATATATATTTCTGTGTGTGTATAAGATATGAATATATATGACATATAAATATATATGCAAGATTAGGTGAACGCTGAAATTTATCTTTAAATTTGTAATTGATAATATTAGTACGTGAAAAATTTATTCTAATTCTTATTTAATTACTATCAGCTAATCGGTAGTGATTTTAAATGTATCTTTGCTCAAAAGCAACTTTTATATCCTGTTTTATGCACATAGTATATATAAATTGTTCGAATCTGTTATCTAGAAAAATAATATCTAGGAAAAAGTAAATACATTTATTTACTAAAGATTTTGTGGATTCATAACTGTATTACCCCCCTCAATTCTGTTGATTTTACCTGCAAAATGCATATGAAGTCCCTCCATTTTTCACCTTCTCACCACCCTTTGCTATCAACATGTTCTTCCTCCATATTGTTACCTTCTTCATCTATGCACACTCCTAACAAAATCCCCCAAGGTAGTATATTTCATCGCTTCTCATCTACGTGGGGACATTACTCCAACTAATCTCATCATTTTCTCTTACATTTATATATATATTTACTCTATAGTATTGTTCACAACAGCATATAATGATGCTTTTAGTCTTACCATATTAAAAAATATTTTTTAATCTACATTAGCTACGGCCACCTCTCTTCGTGTGTGTGTGTGTGTGTGTGTGTAAAACGATTTATTTCAAGAAACTGTCTCATGTGGTTGTAGACATTTGGAGAGTCCAAAATCTGATAAGGAAGGTCAACAAGCTGAAGACTGAGAAAAGAGCTGTAGTTTGAGTCTACAAACATCTTCTGGAGAGTACCCTTTTGCTCAGGGAAGATCAGCCTTGTGTTCTACTTGGGCCTTCAGCTGGTTGAATACACACTCCCACTAAGGGCAATGTGCTTTACTCAAAGTCCACTGATTTAAATTTAAACCTCATCCTGAAACACCATCACTGAAACATTCAGGATGTCTGACCATGTATTTGGGCACTGTGGCCCAGCCAAGTTGTCACATAAAATTAACCTTCACATGTCCAGATCCTTGTCAGCTTGGCACTCCACGCACCTCTTTAAGCCACACTTAATCTCCAAATAAAACAATAACAAGGTCTTGCTTTCACTTAACATGATACAACCATCCTGTGTTCAACTGAGAATGCACTAATCCTTTCCTCAGAAACAATGTAAAGTCCTTGAATAATGTTTAATCTTCTTTTTGATATTCTGTAACGTAAATACTATGATATAAAGTCAATATATTTATGGTACGTGATAAAGCAATAAGAGGACATTAACCAAGTTATTTGATCAATCTGTCAATAGGTAGATGATAGACAAACAAATATTCATAAAAAAATAGAGACCATACATTCCTGGCAATTACAGTTCTTATTTCTATAACTGGTCATGTGGTCATAGCTGGTATTTATAACTACCTTCTTTTACAACCCATTCTGGATTCCGTTTGTTCCCAGCAAGCATCTTGACTAGTTGTTTCTTTTTTTCTTTTTTTTTTTTTTTTTTGAGACGGAGTCTCGCTCTGTCGCCCAGGCTGGAGTGCAGTGGCCGGATCTCAGCTCACGGCAAGCTCCGCCTCCCGGGTTCCCACCATTCTCCTGCCTCAGCCTCCCGAGTAGCTGGGACTACAGGCGCCGCCACCACTCCCGGCTAATTTTTCTTACTTTTTAGTAGAGACGGGGTTTCACCGTGTTAGCCAGGATGATCTCGATCTCCTGACCTCGTGCTCCGCCTGCCTCGGCCTCCCAAAGTGCTGCGATTACAGGCTTGAGCCACCGCACCCGGCCCTTAGTTGTGTTTCTTTACCTAGCAGGGTGACCCAAATTTTCATTCCTGGAATCTGAATCATTAGTAGTTCTGCGTGAATTGCATTGCAATTCTCCACTAACTTTATCACAGGGTAGGGTAACACTAAACGATACCCTAAGGGATCCCTTGTATTACCGACATATTCTTCCTTACCTCCATTATGGAGGAGAAGCCCAATTTCCCCCTTAGTAGCCAGCATCAATCAGCCCAGCTAGCACAGTAGCTCCTTTTTTTGCCCATTGATTTAGCGGCATGCAGAGCCCAAAGTCTCTGGGTGGCAGTCTTAACTTCCAGTGTAACGAAATCATTTTTGTGTCTCCTGGTAGAAACATGCCTCCCTTTGGAACTAAACCTTGAGGCCAGGAGAACATAAAATTATAAGGACAGGAAACAAAAGCTCACCACCATACTAAATATTGCTCATACACATTCCAACAACTCGCATACCTCTCACACACTCTGATTTGTCTTTTATCCCTAACATGGCATCTCGTAATACAATATATAGGTTACCTACTTACCGTATTTCTTTTTTAAATGTTTCAAAGGTAGGCATCATTTTTTCATTTTGTTTCTGGTATTCAGTGTCGTTCTTGCACAGAGCATACATTTAACCTGTTGTTTGAATGAATAAATTAGTCAACAATCAAATGAATTCATAAAGTTCTGCTTTTACCACTCTGCTTCAATCCACCATCATCTCTGACCTGCATTATTACAATTCCCTACTAACCAGACTTCCTTTTTACAACTTAGACCCCTTAACTGAATTCCCCACCTACATCCTGCTCCCCATTGCCACTGAACACTCAAAGTATTCTTTCTCGACTGAATTAGAAGCTCCATAAGGCTGGAGATTTGGGGCATGATCATCATCCTGATATTAATATGTTCTCTACTATCCAGAACCATGCTAGATGCATAAGAAACACCTTGATATTCTTCTTCCTCTAAGTGAAACTTCAATTTTTCTGGCTCTGTCTTCAAAAAATAATTCTGAATTAGAGGATGCATTTCATATTCTGCCTAAAGGAATAAGACTGTA
This sequence comes from Piliocolobus tephrosceles, assembly GCF_002776525.5. Taxonomy (NCBI): domain Eukaryota; kingdom Metazoa; phylum Chordata; class Mammalia; order Primates; family Cercopithecidae; genus Piliocolobus; species Piliocolobus tephrosceles. Next base: position 14,240,295 of record NC_045451.1, read on the forward strand.
TATTTATATCAAGCACAATATATCAGAATATGTGGCTGGTAAATAAAGAGTTTAAAAAAGAAAATAATTAGAGGCTGATGCAAACGTTGAGAAGGTTTGGGGAATAGAGGTCAGAGAAGCTGTCACCAAGGATGTCAGTTTGCCACTTGAAAGTAGGAAGTTCCCAAATTCTCACTCAGCAATTGCTGAAAATCCCAATGTCATTTCACCCAAATCCCCTGTCAATCTCACCAACCTTTGGACATCTCTACCTTCTATTTCAATCTGCATTGCTGACATGGGTGATGCTCAAAACATTTCCCAGAAGCGATTTGGACTTCATATCCAGCCATGCAACTGAAGAATAATGACCTCTCTCTTCTTGTTCCCCCAAAACTTGTGAAATTGCTTATGTTGGTAGATTCTAACCTGTGACCTAGAGACAGAAGGGAATCCTGCAGGATTGGTTTTTCGTCTGCAATGCAGGCAAAGTCTCAGGAGTGGGTAGCAGTAATACTGAGTTAAAAGCAAATAATCAAGCACACATACTAATCTAGGAAGTTAGAAGTCTTGGGAAAAAAGATATTGTTTTCCCTACTCATTTATTTTCCTTCATAGGATATGGTTGTTGTTATTCTTTGTTTAGTTTTGTTTTATTATTGTCTTTCTACCTTGCCCTATGCACAGATCTTGGATGAGTCTAACATGTATTTAGCACCCACAAGGCATCTAACTTAATTATCTGGTCCTAGCTGTTGTGTGGCGTGTACAGTACTTCTGTAATAAAACACATCTTCAGGGGAAGTGTTTGATTTGTCTAAAGTACTAACTAGGCTGTGAATTTCATCCTGCTCTAAGCTTATTTTCCCTTTAAAATCTCCCATGATACTGGAAGGAAAATGATCAGTTTTTCCTGTGACATTACACATATCACCTTACGGAATGAGTAGGTATTATTGCTAACATGATAGTATGCTAGTTATTAGGAAAAAAGTTAACTATAAACAACACAACAAAAGAGAATCCTCATACTGATTCCTATTTAAAATAATTAATTTATGGCCGGGCATGGTGGCTCATGCCTGTAACCCCAGCACTTGGCGAGGCCAAGGTGGGTGGATTGTTTTGAGCATAGGAGTTTGAGAGTACCATGGACAACATGGGGAAATCTTGTCTCCACAAATAAAACAAAAATTAAAAAATCACCTGGGCATGGCAGTGCATGCTTGTAGTCCCAGCTACTCAGGAGTCAGAGGTGGGAGGATCCCTTAAGCCCGGGGAGGTGGAGGTTGCAGTGGGCAGTTTTTGCACCACCGCACTCCAGCCTGGGCAACAGAGTAAGACCTTGTCTCAAAAATAAATACATAAAATAATTAATTTAGGTCAAACAAGTATCTGCTAAACTAATTTTTCACTTTCCCTCTTCTGAGAACAATATTTACCTCATTTTAGCTTTATTTCATTTTCCCTACTACAATCTATATATTAATTTTTTAATAGTTAGATGCTGAGAGGCCTAGAGAGGAATGAAGATATTATTAAATAAGGGCTCACAGGCAGTTCTCTGTAAAAGCTTTGCTGCCCCCAGAAATTCATAGCCATCTTTTGCAGTTGCCAAGAACTATTGTCATGAGATCAAAATCACTGTGACCCTCAGTGTTCACAAGAATCCAAACAGTTATAAACTGCATTATACATTTCACTAAGAGGAAACATTTATCATGTGTGCCCTTGCAGTGTCTTTAAGTTGCCTGCATTAAAAATTAAAGTATTTCTGATTAGAAACTGCTCCACTGGAATCTCCAAACAAGTACACATTTCTAGGATGAGACAGAAGGATCACTGGGTTTTTGTCCTTGCCCCAATTTAAGACAATACCCCTGTGTGCCATTGGCAATGACAACTCAATAGATTTTTGCTGCCCAGTTGCCAGAAAATTCTATCCTGTAAAAAATACAATAGGCTACTTCTGAAATACATTTTGACCTTTTGTACATGACACACAAGGAATGAGCAGTGTGTGATCACATAGAGACAAGTGAATTTCTTTCTCTCTTAATCTTTATATACATTCATATACATAAGTCAACATTCTGTGTGTGTGTGTGTGTGTGTGTTTATTTAGATGGAGTCTCATTCTGTCGCCCAAGTTGGAGTGCAGTGGCGCGATCTCTGCTCACTGCAACCTCTGTCTCCCGGGTTCAAGCAATTCTCCCTGCCTCAGCCTCCAGAGTAGCTGAGATCGGAGGCGCCCACCACCGTGCCCTGCTAATGTTTGTATTTTTTGGTAGAGATGGGGTTTCTCCATGCAGGCCAGGCTGGTCTTGAATTCCTGACCTCAGGTGATCCACCCGTCTCAGCCTCAAAAAGTGCTGGGATTACAGGCATGAGCCACCGCGCCCGGCCTGTGTTTATATTTTCATTTGATTTTTAAGTTAAACAGAAAGTCTCACAATAAATAGAATTCTGCTAAGAACCTCCTTGGCATGAATCAGTAGCTAGACCAATTGCCACGTCGCACCTCTTCAAGAAGCAGCAACCACACAGCATATGCACAGCTCATTACTCTAGTGAGGATGTCAGTTCTTTTTTATCTCACTTGGTGTATTCATTGGGACTTCCAATTTTACTTGTGTTGATATTGTCTGCTTCCTCCTATTTCCATGGAAAAATAAAGTATATTTACATTTCGATTAGATGAATCACTGTATGATTCCTTCTGTGTGTCCCAGTGGGACTGTATACACATATATCCTCACAAATCAAAGCACACAGATATATAGAACACAAAAACACCAACAGTGTTTTTGGTAAAATAAAACAGTCAAATATCTTTAGGAAAACAAGGTTTTAGCATGGCATTTGTTGAAAACTTCATTTGATTCATTTTGTAAAATTTTATGATTTCGCTCAGTGATTAATAGTGTACGTACAGTCTCTGATGGAATAATGATTGATGTTTAATGTCAAAAATCTTGAGCATAGACCTCTCTGCATGTCACTGGTTGTAACTGTGATGTGAAACGATAGTGCTCTAACAGGGAGAAACGCATGTCTCTTCAATTAAAGCCCCCACTGTTTATATGCAGGGCACCAAGCACTGGTAAGGGCAGGGCAGGCTGTCACCGCCAAACGGGTTCTGATAATATGCTTTCAGGCATAAAGGGTGAAAGTGTTCTCTAACCTTAATTTGTGTCACTGTCTTATGAGCTTATGTTCACACCATTCATAGAAAATAACTAAGGGTGTTAATATTATACAAACTGCATAAATTAAACTACTGCAATAGGTCCTTGCCTTCTTGACAGTATTGAAATGATATTAGGTAAATGTGTGATGCTTTGGAACTCACTCAAGTGACCTTTCCAGGTGTGTAAATTCCAGGTTTGCCTATTGTAATTATATTTGATGGGTGAACAGATATTACACATCTAGGAACTGAATGCAAATAAAGCCAACGTAGATATTACACAAAAATAATTCCAGCCATAACAGTATATAATTTGCAGGAAGAAAAACAGTTAATTTTCCAGAATAAAATCATATAAAGAAAAACAAATTACTGGAAGAAGTAGAAAAAGACAAGACATAATAGGAGGCTCATGTTTGCCAATTTTTTTGGAAGATGAAATTATTACAGGTAGCACAACATGTATCAAGTGCTAAATATTAACCGAAGTCGTGATTGTAATGGCCTTACTTCATATCAGCATGACACATTACAATTTAAATATTAACTTTTTTTTCTTTCATTCTTTATTTTTACAAATTTTTGGCAGGCAAGTTCTATTTTTCCCATGGGGGGCTATGGCCCTGGGGATTGGCACACTCCTTCTTCTACTTAGGTGGATGGTTCTAACATGCCCCTTGCTTATAAGACTAACTTTGATTCCTGACTTTTCTAAGGGGCTATAGATTGAAGATGTTTTCTTAGCACATTAACTATAGGAGAAGGAGTTTTTTTTTTTTTAATTATACTATATCATTTGACTTTAAAACAATCTTGTTGGCAGCTATTATTAGCTTCATTTAACAGGGGCAAAGAAAATGAACAACAAACAAACAAAACATGATAAAACAAAACTACGAGGCTTGTTTCACCTCCTGAGGCAAGATTTGTAGAATAACAGATGTCCAGCTAAGCTGAAATACCACATTGGTTTAGTTCTTAGGTACTAGGAAAGATAATTTAGGCTAATAACAATTATAGTTAAGATTATTTACAGGTTTGTGGAAAGCTTGGAGAGAGTAAAGCATATTGCAACAATACTTTCCAACACAGTGAGGGGATGAGTAAGAGTATCCCCAGTTTTTACACTGAACCTAGGGACTTAATGACATTGTTCTGGCAAAAACACTGTGTGGCCACAACACTGGAGAGCCTGAAGCAGAGACTGTACTGCTCAGGCAGAATATGGCTTTGGAAAGATTGGAAGAACTGGAAGAAATGGTACCACTGAAATACATCCCTTCTTAAGTTTGCAAACACATTTTATTGCATATGAAAGATTAGTATTGACTAAAAACACCAACGATGAAACTTCTAAACATTTGGAAAATCAAGAAACAAAAGGTTTTTTAAATCGTGTTATACGCACATTAAGATATCGAAAAACACAGACACACACACAAATAATGCCACATTCCTGAGATATCACCATAGTCGGCATATGTTACTCCATTAATACATACAACATGATTATTTTGAATTTGGGAGAAAAAACACAGAGACAAAAAAAATCACCAAAATTTGAGACTTAAATAAAGCACAATTTACCTTGTTTTTTAAATTTTTCATAAAAAGCAAGCATGTTTTTTTCTGAAGAAATCACTAAGTCATTTGGACAATGAAATCCATTGGAATGTCCTTTCACTGTGAAATGTGAAGGTTCTGTATCTTTGGGAGACATTCTTGTTCATCATTTTAGCACATTATATCCATACATAAATTACATTTATTTTTTTATTTGAATATGGTAAGAAAGAATATATTTGTGTATGTAAAAAAGACCAACTCACATGTACTCATATAATTTAATTTTTAAAATATGTTCTCTAAGATTTCTCTGACTATATTCAGATTATTAAATAATAGATTATATTTAAGTGTTACTCATTTCACTCAAGATTACTCTAAAAAGCACAGCAAAAGTATTAAATAAATCATTTAAATTTTGTACTGGGAAAACTTTTGGGGGATCAAGTATCCAATCTTTGATATATTCTTCCTATGCAGTTAATGAATAAGTATACATTCAATGATATATATTAGAAAAAAATCAGAAGTCAGAATAAATGGTTTCACTTTTTAAATCATTTTTATGCTCTCAACCTGCTGTTTTCTTTTTCCAGGAAAATGAAAATTTGAAGAGGGACTATCATTATACAAAGATTGGCAAGGTGTTCTCATTTCGTATAGGAAGCAATGGGTGAACTATGCTGTCTAATATGAAACATAAGCAAACAAAGAATATTCACTGTATGTCTTTCTGATTGAATAGTTTCTTGAATTGGTCTACACTATAGTATGGTTATTCATAGGTGCTATATAATTTCAAAATTTATACTTGTACAACTTTTTTTTAAACAACCAACCTGAAGCTACTGGCAAAATGAATTATTTAAAGATGAATATGACATTTGTAGAATAAAATAACCTAAAAGCTGACAAGGAGGCTAAGCAAATGTGCTAGACCAGCCAAATCTCTCTCAGTTTCAGTGCCACATCATTAGGATGTATACAAGCCATTAGCTCTCAGGAAGAGCACTTTGAATCCTGCCACTGTAGACTTGATATCTCAAGCACTGTAGATGTTTAGGAAGAGACACATTCGATAAATTAAAAACATATGTATGAGCATGTGTCTGTGAAAATACTTGCTGACTTGACCTATGGTTATTTTACTTCTCATAGGTCCTGAACTTTAATATATACATTAATTTCATCAGTTCATATTACTTTCTGTATTAATAAAATGCTCATAAATTTATATTAAATCTAGTTGGAATAACTTTCTAGTATTTAGTTGACTAATTTTGTAGAAGAGACCGCTTAGATATTGTATAATACACTCATCACAGAGTCTTGCCATACAGATACTCAGAAATTGTAGTTGCAATAATGACCTCATCAACATAAGCTACATTATTTTACATAAATTTCCAAAGCACATGGTGAAATTCGTACTTTAAGAGGCAATAATATCCAAATTTCTTTATTTTTTGGCTTATTGAGAAGGTATAAGTAGAAAAGATAAGAAATGAATAAGTAGAGAGTAAAGAGAAGAGAAAACAAAGTACAAATGCCTAAGATACTGAAAATACCTCACTGAGCCTATGAACCCGTGTCTAGACTAGATTATCCTAGGGGAATATAAGCAAACTCAGAGAAAGAAAGTAGGTAAGAAAGAAGGAGAAAGGGAGAGACATAATAAGATGAGATAGAAATTGTCCAAATGCTTACTTTTACCATCCTTTCAAACAGAATATGAGTATGTTAAATAATTTCCTGTCCATGTGTCCTCTGGTCCTCCCTACCTCAGCTTACCTCCTGTCGATTTCACTTCCTAGGCAGCTTTCAGGACACAAAAATACGATTTAAAGTTAGTCAGAGAAAGAGCTTCGATTTCCATGTCAGCTCTCCGAGTTTTTGTTCAGTTCCTTCTTGCATGCAGAGAATGAGATTAAGGTTCACTGCCTACAGAGGCACCACTCAGATGAGGCGTCCTTGACATTCAGCCTAGCTTGGGCAAATGCTTAGCCAGGGTGGTCCAAGACCAACAGGTAGAGTAAATATGAATCCTAATCTGAGAGGAATGCAAAATGAAAAATCAGAAATGCATTGCCAGGTCTGTAGAAAGCATAACAAGGTTAGAAGCTGGGTTAGTACTGCAGTACAACTCAGTGGCTTCCTCCAATGGCACCCTGTAGTAGCCTGCAACATTTTTGCCCTGCATGCTACAGAGCAATCTTTTCAAAATGCAAATGTGAACTCACTTTTCCTATTTAAGAAAAACACATAGAATGCATTCTCATTGTTCTTAGGATATAGGTTGTATATAATTCCTAATGATACCGTGTAGATCTTGCATGTATGTTCTTTTATTTTCTGCCACTTTTAACATTGGTCTCTATCTACTATACACACATTCAGCTAGTAAAGCTTCCTTTTCCACAGGAACTTTTGTGGGTACCAGACCAGTTGCTTGGAATCTCTTCCCCACATTCTTTATCTGTTTAACTCCTGTTGTGGTTAGATATGTCTCTCTGCTCAGTAGCTTACTTGCAGTCTATATGGTTCAGTGGTGGGTACGCGGTCCAAGTCTGGATAATATAAGTGATCCTATCAATTGGTTATACCACATTTTTTTTCTGAAATGGCTTATGCCTCAAGTGAGGGCAATTATTGTTCCCTAAGGCTTTTATCAGAAAATATCTTTCTCTCTCTTTTTTTCTCTCTCTCCCTTTATCTCCGCTCTTGCTCTGATTTATAGGTCTGAGAAATATGCCTAGAGAATCACTGGTGACTATCTTAACCACCACCTTCCGCCACTGGGAAGGAAAGAAATATAGAGAAAGAGAGAACTGAGAAAGAGAGAGAGAGAGTTACTATCCTGGCAGTATAATGGAAGGAAGGCACGGTTTCTAATCATGTCTGAAGTCAGAGACTTTTGTAAGCGCTAATGAACTCCTTTTTTAATCTATAAACTTTACTTAGAAACTTCTAACTAACAATTCATCAGTAATACTCACATTGGTTCCAAGAAATTGTTTGTTATAAAAAATAGGCCTGATTATGTGAAACTGACTGGGATAAAGATAAAGGGAAGTAAGTTTTTAATCTCTATTATAGACTAGCAAACCATTTGATTGAACCATCTTCTGTTGAATCTCTTGGGACAGAGAGCATGCACTAATTGAGGGTGGAGCTTTAGGAAAATTGCAGAAAATGTTTAGAGGTTGAAATATAGTGGTTGCTACTTGCAACATTCTGTATGTTGTCAAAAACAAGTAATAAGCTTGAGGAGAATTGCTTGAACCCGGGAGGTGGAGGTTGCAGTGAGCAGAGATCACACTACCGCACTCCAGCCTGTAGGAGGGAGACTCCATCTAAGAGAGAGAGAGAGAGAGAGGGAAAGAAAGAGAGAAAGAGAGAAAGAAAAAGAAAGAAAGAAAGAAAAGAAAGAAAGAAAAAAAGATTCATTGGCCATTCCATGCACCTCCACTACCCTGCAGAACTTGGCCTGATTGCAAAGTGGAACCACTTGGTAAATCAAATGAAGATGCCAATTTGAGGATATCACCTTGTAGGGTTGTAGGAAGGGCATCAATTCAACAAGAAGAGGTAATTATCCTAAATATATATGCACCCAATACAGGAGTACCCAGATTCATAAAGCAAGTCCTTAGAGACCTAAAAAGAGACTTAGACTCTCACACAATAATAATGGGAGACTTTAACACCACACTGTCAACATTAGACAGATCAACGAGACAGAAAGTTAGCAAGGATATCCAGGAATTGAACTCAGCTCTGCACTAAGCGGACCTAATAGACATCTACAGAGCTCTCCATCCCAAATCAACAGAATATATATTCTTCTCAGCACCACATTGCACTTATTCCAAAATTGACCACAGAGTTGGAAGTAAAGCACTCCTCAGCAAATGTAAAAGAACAGAAAATTATAACAAATTGTCTCTCAGACCACAGTGCAATCAAACTAGAACTCAGGATTTAGAAACTCAATCAAAACCGCTCAACTACATGGAAACTGAACAACCTGTTCCTGAATGAACTACTGGGTACATAACGAAATAAAGGCAGAAATAAAGATGTTCTTTGAAACCACTGAGAACAAAAACACAACATGCCAGAATCTCTGGGACACATTTAAAGCAGTGTGTAGGGCAAAATTTATAGCACTAAATGCCCTACAAGAGAAAGCAGGAAAGATCTAAAATTGACACCCTAACATCACAATTAAAAGAACTAGAGAAGCAAGAGCAAACACATTCGAAAGCTAGGAGAAGGCAAGAAATAACTAAGATCAGAGCAGAACTGAAGGAGATAGAGACACAAAAAACTCTCCAAAAAATCAATGAATACATGACCTGGTTTTTTGAAAAGATCAACAAAATTGATAGACCACTAGCAAGACTAATAAAGAAGAAAAGAGAAAAGAATCAAATAGACACAATAAAAATAATAAAGGGGATATCACCACTGATCCTACAGAAATACAAACTACCATCAGAAAATAAACACCTCTATGCAAATACACAAAAAATCTAGAAGAAATGGATAAATTCCTGGACACATACACTCTCCCAAGACTAAACCAGGAAGAAGTTGAATCTCTGAATAGACCAATAACAGGCTCTGAAATTGAGGCAATAATTAATAGTTTGCCAACCAAAAGAAATCCAGAACCAGATGGATTCACAGTCGAATTCTACCACAGGTACAAGGAGGAACTGGTACCATTCCTTCTGAAACTATTCCAATCAATAGAAAAAGAAGGAATCCTCCCTAACTCGTTTTATGAGGCCAGCATCATCCTAATACCAAGGTCTGTCGAGACACACAAAAAAAGAGAATTTTAGACCAATATCCCTGATGAACATCAATGCAAAAATCCTCAAAAAATACTGGCAAACCAAATCCAGCAGCACATCAAAAAGCGTATCCACCATGATGAAGTGAGCTTCATCCCTGGGATGCAAGGCTGGTTCAACATGCATAAGTCAATAAAGGTAATCCAGCATATAAACAGAACCTAAGACAAAAACCACATGATTATCTCAATAGATGCAGAAAAGGTCTTTGACAAAATTCAACAGCCCTTCATGCTAAAAACTCCCAATAAACTAGGTATTAACGGGAAGTATCTCAAAATAATAAAGAGTTATTTATAACAAACCCACAGCCAATATCATACTGAATGGGCAAAAACTGGAAAAACTCCCTTTGAAAACTGGCACAAGACAGGGATGCCCTCTCTTACCACTCCTATTGAATGTAGTGTTGGAAGTTCTGGCCAGGGCAATCAGGCAGGAGAAAGAAATAAAGGGTATTCAATTAGGAAAAGAGGAAGTCAAATTGTCCCTGTTTGCAGATAATATGATTGTATATTTAGAAAACCTCATTGTCTCAGCCCAAAATCTCCTTAAGCTGATAAGTAACTTCAGCAAAGTCTCAGGATACAAAATCAATGGGCAAAAAGCACAGCATTCTTATACACCAATAACAGGCAGAAAGCCAAATCATGAGTGAACTCCTATTCACAATTGCTTCAAAGACAATAAAATACCTAGGAATCCAACTTACAAGGGATGTGAAGGACCTCTTCAAGGGGAACTACAAACCACTGCTCAACAAAATAAAAGAGGACACAAACAAATGGAAGAACATTCCATGCTCATGTGTAGGAAAAATCAACATTGTGAAAATGGCCATAGTGCCCAAGTTAATTTATAGATTCAATGTCATCCCCATCAAGCTACCAATGACTTTCTTCACAGAATTGGAAAAAACTACTTTAAAGTTCATATGAAACCAAAAAAGAGCCCACATTGCCAAGTCAATCCTAAGCCAAAAGAACAAAGCTCAAGGCATCATGCAACTTGACTTCAAACTATACTAAAAGGCTACAGTAACCAAAACAGCATGATACTGGTACCAAAACAGAGATATAGACCAATGGAACAGAACAGAACCATCAGAAATAATACCACACATCTACAACCATCTGATCTTTAACAAACCTGACAAAAACAAGAAATGGGGAAAGTATTCCCTGTTTAATAAATGGTGCTGGGAAAACTGGCTAGCCATATGCAGAAAGCCGAAAGTGGATCCCTTCCTTACACCTTATACAAAAATTAATTCAAGATGGATTAAAGACTTAAATGTTAGACCTAAAACCATAAAAACCCTGGAAGAACACCTAGGCGATACCATTCAGGACATAGGCATGGGCAACAACTTCATGTCTAAAACACCAAAAGCAATGGCAACAAAAGCCAAAATTGACAAATGGGATCTAATTAAACTAAAGAGCTTCTGCAAAGCAAAAGAAACTACCATCAGAGTGAACAGGCAACCTACCTTTTGCAATCTATTCATCTGACAAAGGGCTAATATCCAGAATCTACAAAGAACTCAAACAAATTTACAAGAAAAAACCAAACAACCCCATCAAAAAGTGGGCAAAGGATGTGAACAGACAATTCTCAAAAGAAGACCTTTATGCAGCCAGCAGACACATGAAAAAATGCTCATCATCACTGGCCATCAGAGAAATGCAAATCAAAACCACAATGAGATACCATCTCACACCAGTTAGAATGGCGGTCATCAAAAAGTCAGGAAACAACAGATGCTGGAGAGGATGTGGAGAAATAGGAAGACTTTTACACTGTTGGTGGGACTGTAAACTAGTTCAACCATTGTGGAAGATAGTGTGGCGATTCCTCTAGGATCTAGAACTAGAAATACCATTTAACCCAGGCATCCCATTACTGGGATTATAAATCATGCTGCTATGAAGACACATGCACACGTATGTTTATTGCAACACTATTCTCAATAGCAAAGACTTGGAACCAACCCCAATGTCCATCAATGATAGACTGGATTAAGATAATGTGGCACATATACACCATGGAATACTTCTTAGCCATAGAAAAGGATGAGTTCATGTCCTTTGTAGGGACATGGATGAAGCTGGAAACCATCATTCTCAGCAAACTATTGCAAGGACAAAAAAACCAAACACCGCGTGTTCTCACTCATAGGTGGGAATTGAACAATGAGAACACTTGGACACAGGAAGGGGTACATCATACACCAGGGCCTGTTGTGGGGATGGGGAAGGGGGCAGGGATAGCATTAGGAGATATACCTAATGTAAATAACGAGTTAATGGGTGCAGCACACCAACATGGCACATGTATACATGTATAACAAACCTGCACATTGTGCACATGTACCCCATAACTTAAAGTATAATAATAATAAGAAGAAGAAAGTGGACAGGGCAGATATCATTCATTAATACTTTCTAGTAACTCACTTTGGCACTGTACTCCTTGTTCTCATAAATGGAGGCCATGCTGGGTGAAAAGTATCAGCTTTTAGATGGGAAAAGGCGATGCTTATACTAATTGGCAGAATTAATATTCCTCTGAGTCAGACACTATCACCTGGGCACTTTGAATCCCTCATGCCATTGGGCTGGCAGGCAACAAAAGGAGTTCCTCTCATTGTTGAAGGTATTCAACCCTAATTATCATGAGAAGCTAAGGCTGCTACAACAAAGTGGGGAAAGAAAGGAATATGTCTGGAGTCATAAATCACAGGGTGTGTCTCAGTGCTCCAGTGCCCGGTGATCTATATGTGGCAAATGCATCCTGAAGCAGGCAAGTGAAATAACAGCTAAAAACGCCTTTGGGGTACCGAGTCCTGTGTTATCACTCCACGGTACAATGTTGAAGTGCCCACTGAGGTGAGTGTGTCTGTGCAAGTGTACATTGTCTATTTTTTACAATTTCATTGCTATATACCTATATATGTATAATGTTTTCTACATTGCATTACGTATAGTTAGATATCATACTGTTTCTGTAACGCGTAATCACCGGCCATTTTTTTCTTCTCTGTCCTTCATTACTGGAAACTTCATCTAAGAGATACTGCTTTCCAAAATGCCTCCAATTTCCTCCTACGAGTGAAAATTTTGCAATACTGCATTGCTTCTGCCTGCACATTTCAACATCCTCCCCTTTTCATATCCGGGCTCTGAAGATCAGCTAAATCTTTATCAAGTTCTAAATAGTTGTATATTTAGGAACAGTCTCTTCGTGATGTTATCTGAGTATCTGAGTTCTTCTAATGTTAGGATTCCCGTGGTTCTGCATTCCACCCAAATCCCAGCAGTGGGGTATGGGCCAAGGCCAGTTCTTCTGGCCCTCTTGATATAGCTACCCACCCAGTCATATCATCTTCCCTGCATTCTAGTTATTCCCAAAACACTGCATTGGGTGATGTCCATTTATTCTCACGGTTTTTCTATATGGTTGTAGATAGGCATGGGATGATTTTCTGACATTCACACATGGAAAAGTAAAAGGCCTCCATATGCCACTGATGCCTAATTGGGGCTCTGTAAATTACTTCATATGGTTATATGAAAGATTTAAAGGAGCTTATTCCAAATTAGAATGTCTCCCATATTTGTAAATATATTGTGAGCCTTCATGATTCCATCTGCGCTGCCCTTATTTGTTCAGGTGGATTGCTCTAAATTCTACCACCATTATGAAAATACTGTGAATCCATTAAAGTTATATTCAAATTGTACCTTCATTACAAAAACTTTCCTAATCTTTTTAATGCTATCATAATGCTTGAAATACTGTTCGAACATATGTAGTTTTAGAGGGTCAGATTTATTTAACACACTAGATTATAGATTCCTCTTAAAGCATGTTTGTCACTTGTTCTGTGGCTGGCTTTATACACAGTAGGTGCCCAAAAAACAACACATGAATGAATGAATGAATATGTTTTATATAAATTCCTTAAAATGAAATCAGATTTTTTCTTTCATGTTAAAGCTTTAAAAGGGGAAGAATTATAAAAGGATAAAAATTTATTAACATGCCTCCAAAACCTGAACATTTATGGCACTTCTGATTCATATCAGCATTTCATTTCAGTTTTCTTTGTTTAATTGAAACTGAACTTCCTATGGAGGAAATATTGTCCCAAAAGGCCGTGTCCCATTCTGTCTGGACATAACTACAGCAATATCAGCATTAGCAGTGAAAAGCTCAAGGCAAATGTCACTTTGGATAAAATGCAGCATCAAAATAGAAAGTGCCCCCACTGACCTCAAAGCATCCCTACAAAGGTGAGGTCACTGCCAAACTTCCCCTTAGGTGGCTTCTGCTATACTGTGCCACACAAGTTTGGGAATGGACTCACATGTTATCCTATCATGGTGCATTGGGAAGATGGTGCATTGTCAGGCTAGAAGACAATAGAACTCAAAACAGGTTACTATTCAAATGGTAAGATGATTCTACACTGGTTATTCGCAGAGGCATAATGATGAAGGCACCCTACTATCTGCAAGCATAGATAAGAAAAAACAAGGATAAATAGATGGCTTAATGTCACTTACTCCCATTTAGTTTTCCAATTAAATATCTCATATTCTCTGCGTTTCTTAACTCAAAGATGAATTTTCTGGCATTCTAGGTAGACAAATTAATAACCTGAAATAATGAGAGTAGATTCTACTATACTGTAATGCTATTAATCGTTACTTGAGCTACGAAATTTTTCTATGAATTCATCAAAAGAATATTTGCTTTATTGTTTCTCTGAAGATTCATTAGCAATCTGATGGTTTGGTGTCTAATTGCAGCAAGGTGGAAGTAATCGATGAAAAACTTACCTGATTACTCTAGGCACTTTGCAATTAGTTTTGAATGGTGCAGTTTTCTATGAAAAACAAAATGTAGTCAGGCTACCTGCTGTGGGACAGACTTGTTTAAATAAAATAAAGATAAAGCTTGATCTTTGTCACAGATCATTACATTGATGTAAACATGTTATATATTTTCAGAGATAACACACTGCTTGAGATATATGAGAAACTCAATAAATAAAAATGTGTTTTAAAACAAAAGAATGAATGAGTCTGCTGTGTCCAAAAGTCCATTATTGTCAATAACTTTGTTTCTTAAGTTTTGTCAGAACTCTGATGTACTTTAGAGAGTTGAAATGGTTTAGATTACTTCATCCCAGCATGATCCATTTGCTCAGCTACTTACCAGACATTTTAATTGAGGCTAAAAACTTCAAATTGGATTCCAGTATGTCCTTTACTAGCTTACTGCTTTCCTAGCCAATCCATATTGCCATTGTTTTTTCATTCCAATGTAATCCCTTATTATCACTTGGCTAAGCAAACACAGCTGGGTAGTAATGAATGAAATTTCTACGTTTATAGATAAACTTAGCTGTAATGGTTCTGTGTAGTTTATTTGCTAAGACAGAGAAACCATATAACAATTCCACTGTCTGATCCAGCATCACAAAGCATAAAATGTTATACTGAAATAGCGGGGAGAATTCCATCACTGATCCTTTACTTTTGTTATTAAATGCAAACTAATGTGTTAGATGATGAGATAAATAAGTGTGGCACAGTCATTCCATTTTTTTCTGCACTTAATTTATTCTAGCCTGAGAAAAGAATTAGTGACGTTGTGTCAGTTTAGAATATATAGTTTGAAGCTGAGCGTAATGGTTCACACCTGTAATCCCAGAACTGGGAGGCCAAGACAGGAAGATTGCTTGAGCCCAGGAGTTCAAGACCAACCTGACCAATAGGGCAAAACCCTGTATCTACTAAAAATACCAAAATTAGCCAAGTGTGGTGGTGTACACCTGTAGTCCCAACTTCTCAGGAGTAAGGCATGAGGATCGCTTGAACCAGGGAGGTGGAGGTTGTAGTGAGTCGAGATCATGCTACTGCACTCCAGTCAGGTGACAGAATGAAACTGTCTCATATAAATAAATTAATGAGTAAAATAATAATAAATTAAAAAATAAAGTATACAGTTTGAACAACTATAAAGATTTTCTGTATGGTACCCTATTCATTGCTGTCTGAATTTGGTTACCTTCTAGTAATAATTTTAAACGTAATGAATCATTAAATATAAAGGCTAAGATTCAATTTAAACATCTAGTGTCAGATCCAGTTTAATTCTATTATTGTTTGTTTGTTTTTAAATTCTATTGCACTTTGACTACTGAAAAAAATCTGAACACAAAAACTTAGATCTTGTCTATGGTCATAATATGTTGTCTTATTCACTTGAAGAGTTCACATATCACAAACTGAAGTTAAAAATGTTAAACTGATTCTTGCCAATTAAAAATTGGCAGTCATTAGATATAGCAGAAACAAGGTAAGGTGTAATGATTACATGCTTTACTATAAACTAAATGTTTCACGCAACCGAGTTCCTAGTCTGAAGTTTCTAACATTGTAAGCAATTAAGTTTGCATGCTCAGTTAATACCAGCACCTGGGAACCTGAAAATTTGCATGTATACGAAATTCAGGCTTCTATTCACAAGCAATCTCCTTGCACAAATAAATCTGCAATAACCAAAAGACCAGAAGTGATTTCACAGTCCCACAAAACTCAGGCCTACCATAGACTCTCTGCTTGTTTATCAATTTGCAATTGTCAAAACTGTTCTCTATTAAATAAAAAACGTAAAAAGGCAATTCTCTGCAGAGGATCCAGAGGATTCAGAAACAGAAATTGGCTCATTTTGAATAATTCCTGAGCTTTCTTTATATTCTCTCTTTAGAACATGTAGGTCTGGGCAGGCAGCTTCCCATAGCTTTGGAAGAGGCATTCTTTCCTACAGTATACGTTGAAAAACAAGACAAATATCCAAGCCAGCTAAAAATCCAATAACATTGATACAGTAGGGGTGTTTTTCTTAACCTCTAATCAGTTAAATAAACTTAATGTTTACTTCATTTTCTAATATTCTTAAATTTGGATTTACAAATTTTAGTTAATCTCTTATTATATTGTATCTGTGTTGTCCAGTTTGGTAGATTTACAAGAATTACAATGTCATATGTTCAGAATAAAAGTGTCTCCTTTAGCACTATACATTGTGTGAATTTGTATGATCTTTTAACTTTTGTACTGTAGTCTCTTTAACTCTTTACATTTTACCTTTTTCATTTCTCACTTGTTGGGGAAAACTTTATTTTTGCCATGGAAATAAACTTTAAAGAATACCTCTAAATGAGGTTTCTACCTTTAATTACTATCTAGAAAAATAAAGAAAAGAGAGAGAGAAGGGACTATCAATAGAAAAAAAAAGATGAATTCAATGAGCAATGAATTGAATTAAACTTCCAGTTTAAATGTAATGGCTCTGAAACCAGTCCATGTCTTTTAAATACGTGAAAATAAATGAGAAGTATCAGGTAATGATAAATGAATAATAAAGCACTCACACAGACATACATTTGTGAGACAAGTACGCTACTTTTTTTTTTTTTTTACATGAAGTTTCACTCTTGTTACCCAGGCTGGAGTGCAATGGAGGGATCTTGGCTCACCACAATCTCTGCCTCTCGGGTTCAAGCAATTCTCCTGCCTCAGTCTCCTGAGTAGTTGGGATTACAGGCATGCACTACCATGCCCAGCTAATTTTGTATTTTCAGTAAAGATGGGTTCCTCCATGTTGTTCAGGCTGATCTTGAACTCCCGACCTCAGGTGATCTCCCTGCCTTGGCCTCCCAAAGTGCTGGGATTACAGGCATGATCCACCAGGTCCAGCCAAGTATACTACTTTTATGAGTAATACCTATTCACTTTGCACCTGAAATTAAACTTTATTAAAACATTTGACATTAACCAGCAATCTTGTTCAATATGCGTACTGGGAAATTTTGAATGGATAGAAACCAAAACTAGTGTCAAAGCAAAAATTGCACTGAACAAAATTAAGCATCAAAAGTATTTTGTTTAGACTTATCCAGTTTGGGTTAACTTATGTGTATGGTGTAAGGTAAGAGTTCAATTTCATTTCTTTGTGGGTAAAAATCCAGTTTTCTGAGCACTGTTTATCGAAGAGACTAGCCTTTCCCCATTGTGTCCTCTTAGTGCCCTTTTCAAAAATTAGGTGGTTTATATTTAGTTTCATTGGTTTATGTGTCCATTTTTATTAGTACCATACTGTTTTGGTTAAAACATTTATGTAATATAATTTTAAATTTTAGAAAAGGGTAACTATGTGAGATAATGGAAATGTTAAATCTACTTGACTATAGTAATCATTTTGCTATTTATATGTATATCAAAACACCATGTTTACCTTTTAAATATAGTCAGGCACCACTTAACGTCAGGAAGAATTTCTAAGAAATGTGTCATTAGGCAATTTTGTCACTGTGCAAATATTATGGCGTGTACTTAATGCAGAACTACATAGTATAGCCCACTCCACACCGCGGCTATATGGTACAGCCTATTGCTCCTAGGTTACAAACCTGTACAGCATGTTCCTGTACTGAATAGTGTAGTCAATTGTAACACAATGACATTTGTTTATCTAGGTGTTCTAAATATAGAACAGGTATAATAAGAAACATCATATAAAAGATAAAAAATGGTACACCTGGCCGGGCGCGGTGGCTCAAGCCTGTAATCCCAGCACTTTGGGAGGCCGAGACGGGTGGATCACGAGGTCAGGAGATCGAGACCATCCTGGCTAACATGGTGAAACCCCGTCTCTACTAAAAAATACAAAAAACTAGCCGGGCGAGGTGGCGGGCACCTGTAGTCCCAGCTACTCAGGAGGCTGAGGCAGGAGAATGGCGTGAACCTGGGAGGCGGAGCTTGCAGTGAGCTGAGATCCGGCCACTGCACTCCAGCCTGGGGGACAGAGCAAGACTCCATCTCAAAAAAAATAAAATAAAAAAATAAAAAAAAATGAGACACCTGTACAGGCAGTTACTATAAATGGAGCTTGCAGAACTGAAAGTGGCTCTGGGTAAGTCAGTGAGTGAGTGAATGTGAAGGCCAAGTACATAATGGTATGTTACCACACAGTAATACTGTAAATATTGTACACTTAAGCTACGCTAAATGTATAACAATATTTTTTCTTCGATAATAAATTTTTGAATAATAAACGAGTACACTGTGACTTTTTCACTTTATAAGCTTTTTTAAAAAAAATTGAGTCTTGTAATAACATTTAGCTTAAAACACAAACACATTTAACAGCTGTACAAATATAGTTTTTCTTTACATCTTTATTCTACAAACTTTTTTCACTTTTAAACATTTGAATTTTGTTTTTACTTTTTGTTGTTGTTGTTAAAAACTAACACACACACATATTAGTCTAAGGTTACATAGGGTCAGGATTATCAATACCATTGTCTCCCAGCTCCACATTTTGTCCCACTGGAAGGTCTTCAGGAGGGTCAATAACACACATGGAAATTGTTATCTCCTACAATAACATGCCTTCTTCTGAATATCTCCTGAAGGACCTGCCAGGAGCTGTTTTACAGACTTTGTTTTCATTTTTGATAAGAAAAAAGAGTACAGTCTAAAATAAAGATTAAGATGTAGTATGGTAAGTACACTAACCAATAACACAGGAACTTATTACCATTAATAAGTATTACCTACTGTACATAATTGTATGTGCTATACTTTTATGGGACTGAGAGAGCAGTAGGTTTGTTTACACCAACAGCAACACAAATATATGAATAATGCACAGCCCTAGAGTTTAAAGAAGGCTCCAACGTTACTAGGTGATAGGAATTTTTCAGCTCCATTATAATCCTATGGGATCAATGTCTTATATACAGTCTGTTGTTGACTAAAACCTCATTATGTGGTGTCTGACTGTATATAAAATAAAATTAATCAAATAAACCATGTAAAGAAGACTTCATTGAATACAATTACATTAGAAGAGAGAGAATATCCCAACCAGAACTCAGTTTGAGCTCAACTTAGCTGAGACAAAAAGCTGGGGAGGTTTTAAATGCTGGAGTGGAGCTCAGGGGTCTGTGTGTTTGCTAATCAAAGTCAGACTCCTACCCTGGTTATTGGGAGTTAGGCTGCTACCTTTCTTGATTTCAAAGAGATTGCTCCTAGGGCATTCATAAAGAAAGTCCTGCATTGTAAAATAGGAAAGAGGCTTTCAAACATATTTACTTCTCAAAGGGACAAATAAAGAGTTTACAGTACAAGTTTTCTAGAGTAAATGCTCTATAAAGAGGCAGGTGGGGCCCAGAGTCAGGAAACATCCTGTGTGAAGATTAATCCAGTTGAGAGGGAACATTACAGCTTTCTTGGTCAGTAGGAATGACCATGGATAAGGGAAGCACACAGCCTATTTTGCTGTTGTCTTTATCTACTTATTGATGTAGAGTGTAATTAGCTGTAGAGACCATTGGGGACTTCTGGGTCCCAGTTTGAAACCATGACTGGCTCTGAAAAGCTCTTTCCAGCTCCTCCTTTACTGAACAACACTGCTTCAGAGTGTCCTTTCTCCTTAGCTTTCCTCAGTGACTGCAAGGCAGAAGCAACATCCTCAGATTAAGATATAGTACTTGACCGTGTGAGGTGGCTCACAGCTGTAATCAGAGCCCTGGGTGCAGAGGCTCACAGCTGTAATCCAAGCACTTTGAGAAACCAGGGCAGGAGAGTTGTTTGAGGCCAGCAGTTCAAGATCATGGAGTGAGACTGTTACCTCTACAGTTGTTAATAATAATAATAATAATAATAATAATAATAATAATAATAATCACCATTCTGACTAGTGTGAGATGGTATCTCATTTTGGTTTTGATTTGCATTTCTCTAATGATCAGTGATGTTGAGATTTTTTTCAAATGTGGCGATTCATCAAAGACCTAGAACGAGAAATATCATTTGACCCAGCAGTTTCATTACTGGGTTTATACCCAAAGGAATATATATTATTCTGTTATGAAGATACATGCATGTGTATGTTCATGGCAGCACAATTCACAATAGTGAAGACATGAAGTCAGCCCAAATGCACATCAGTAATAGACTGGAAAAAGAAAATGTGTTCCACACCATAGAATACTACTCAGCCATAAAAAGGAATGATATAATGTTCTCTGTAGAGACATGGATTATCCTCAGTATTATCCTCAGCAAGTTAAACTAATGCGGGAACAGAAAACCAAACACTGCATGTTCTCACTTATAAGTGTGATGAACAGTGAGAACACATGGACACAGGGAGGGGAACTACATACACTGGGGCCTGTCAGGGGTCAGAGGGAGGGAAAGCATCAGGGAAAATAGCTACTGCATGCTGGACTGAATAGCTGGGTGATGGGTTGATAGATGCAGCAAATGGCCATGGCATACATTTATCTACGTAACAAACCTGCATGTCCTGCACATGTATCCCAGAACTTAAAATAAAATAAAATAAAATAAAGTACAATACTTCAAAAAAGTTGTTCTCAAATAAAGCAATTTGAAGTGTAATAGAATAAAATATTCTAACGCAATTGTATATTACAAACATGAATTGAAAAACAATGTCCAATACCTTCAAGAACAGATATAGAAAGGATAAACACTTTTTTGTAACTATGTACTATAATAAAAGTACATAAAAGCCAAGTTTGAAGGAGAGGTTATAGTTCTGTGAAAACGTTTTTGCTCAACCCTGAAGTGATATAAGACATTTTGTTGAACTTGCTTGTTACAAAATGTGGTACAGGCCAATCCTGCTCAACAATGCCTGTATTTCCTTGGCTCTCGGCCCCCTAAAAGTCAGTTGAAAAATCACTGTCATGAGGCAAAATTGAAGAATAGGAAAAAAAGCATACACATTTATTTAATGTCTATACAAGGGATCCTCAGAATGAAGTCCCAACACTCAACAAGGTACAGAAGTTGACATACTGTCTTGAAATTATAGAAAGAACATAGGTTCAGAGGATGGACAAAAATGGGTTTTATTAGCAAGACAGTTTAAGGGAGGGGGAAAGGAAGGGGTTTGGCTGGCAAAAGCGGCCTTGTGATACGGATGAAGCCTCAGAAGTAGCAGCCCTTAGAATAAATGGTAAATTTTTCTTTTTGGACTTTTAAAAGGGTCAAATTCTCAATCTCTTCTGGATCTACGAAAGGCCTGGAATGGAAAAGCCAGGCTGCATTAGTGCAGATTCTCTACAGAGGCAAAGATACTCCACAAAGGAGAGCTATGTGCAGCCACGTCTGTCTGCTGGTCCTGTGGCAGCCATTTCAAAAATTATCAAAGAAATACATTTGAGGTTAAAGTATTTTTATTTTCTTCAGTATCCACCCCCTAATCTTCAAGAAACTGTTATATGAATAAAATAAATCTTCATATATTAAGTCTCTAGGATTTGAGGTGTGGTTATCACACCAGTTTATATATGATTTATATATAACAATAGTGCTTAGTTAAATTAGAGAAAATGACGTTTAAATATCTTTTACATTATCCCCATTAGATGTTAGCCATGTTACAGAAGCCAACTGGCAAACAACTTTAAAAAGCTTTCTCACGCTTACTAGGAGTTCAGTTATTTGAGTTATAGATGGGCATGTGATTTTTTAAAAGTATACAGTATACAGAGCTAAGTATTCAGAGCTAAGTATACAGATTTCAAAGTTGACATTTTTTAAAGAAAAGTACAATTCATGCCGGGATACAGGGACACCTATTCTCTGAAGGTGATGGCAAGTTTTTCTGGAGACAGGTCTAAAGCTTCCCTTAAATGTATGGCTTTAAGCATATTTACTGCTCTAAAGTACATTTGATTAAAGCCTCAACATCCTATACTGTAACTTAGGCATGAAAAATTTTATGAACAAAAATTACTAACCTACCCCCACTATGGTAAAAATAACCTTGGCCAGATTTATAAAAATGAATTAGCTGTGAATGAAAAGTCTTCAACTCAGTGATTCTATAAAGACATAAAATTCAAGATATATGCCCATATAATTAGGTGAACTTAACTGTTAAATGGAATTATTTAGTGTCATTCATAAGGATACTGAAGATATTCTTGAGGAAAAGAAATGTAAGTTGGCTTTTACCTTATCGATATGGAATAGTTTCTTGATTTGACTTTCTTAAGAAGAATATTTAGCAGTGGTTTTCAGCTTTAAGATGCACAGTTGTGTTCCTGTGTGCATGACAGGAGGTCAATGTGTGTTTACATAAAATGTAGTTCCAATCATTTAGGTATATACATAAAGAGAAAGACAGGTATATTCATAAAGAGAAACATAGCTCTGTTACTAAACATTTAGAAATAGCAATTGGTTTATACTATGAGTCTTTTGTAATAAAGTGAAATGCTATGTTAAGGATTTAAATAATGAAAAAAAAAAAAAAAGGAAAGAACATTTTTGTGTCTGAGGCAGCCATGGGGGTGCTCCATGAATACCCCAACTCCACCTTACAAAAACTTACTGTAGGGCATAGATGATGGACAGGCCCCAGCTGCTACACATTTGGATGCATCTTGGATTTTAATCCTTAACCAAATTTCTACTGGGCTGTTCCCAGCCAATGACAGAGCATGTCAGGGACAGCGCTAATGGCCTTTCTTCCCCATTGTCACAGTTGTGTTCTTATGGGCAACTCTTGCCTGAGGACTCCCCATCAGATTGGCTGAAATGTTCTCAGATCCACCCTATGCTGAGGTTCTTCCTGCCCAGTCTTCTATCCTTTCAGTCTCCTTGCATAGAAGTCAGATCTGAAATTCAGTAAGAAGAATTGCTCTGGATCTCTCTGCCTTCATTTTTCACAGGCATTTCCCCCAATATATTTCTTGAGCGTCTAATCCCATTTTCTCATCTCTATCTAGAAAAGCCTGAACTGACGCCGTATGTATTTTGAGATCAGACCACCTGGCCCAGGGACTATTTTTGTCTCTGAAATGAGATGGTAGAGAAACAGAGATGGAAGCTGTAACTAAGTTTTAAATGTTTTCATGTGTGTAAAAAATATGTATGTATTAAAGGTCAAAGGCAGAACCTATCACTTTTTGAAAAGAAAGTCAGCATGTAGAATTGACGAGATACACAGTAGGTAAGCCTTGGTACACGTTACCTCTTATTTTCTATTTTGAGAGTTTAGACCTTAAACATCTTGACACAGAATCCCTCCTGGTGGATCTTCATCTTTCAGATAGTAACAGATACTGCTCTTTCAGTGTGTAGCTGTGTTCCATAATCAATTCAGGTAAGGAACACTGACTATAAAACAAATAGGGGACAAATTGTACTTTTGAGAAACAATGTTTGGGTTGAAAACTAGTATAGTAAGGTAGTACAGAAACACATGAACACATATAAATAAAAGATTTTAAAGAGCTGGATGTAAAAATGGAGAGAACTTGTTATATACTAAAATTAAGGCTGATTTATTTTAGGTGGTGTAATACGTGAATGCACAGCAAGAAATAGGTAAGCTATACTATGCCTATAATAGTTTAATTTTTCTTTCAAGAATGCAAGAAGAAAAGCTTGGTAGAACAATGTAAGGAAACTGAGCTTCTCTGGCAAAATTAATGAAACAAACAATCTAACAAAAGTTTTACTCTTCCACAAAGTTGTTTGCAGGAGCCTGATAGTCAGTGACAGATTGGTTTAGTCTCAAACAAGCTGCACACGAAAAGATCCAATCAAGATGAGAAAAACATTGGGATAGAGAATCAAGAAACTGCACTTTCTTACATCACTGAAAATTAAATTATTCCCAGCTATATCTTAGCAGATATCTCTGCAAAAGATGAAATACCTTTCTTGTTAAATAAATGGCACCATCTGTGATTGTCCGGGCCATTTAAAAACATCCAAGGGTCTCAAAACATTAAGAAAAAAATTTTTTTTTTTGAGACGGAGTCTCGCGATACATTTTTTAAATGATTATATTTTATGCTTGTTACCTTAACTCTATGAGCCAATGTAAGCATTTGCTACTCATAATAAATTAAGAGATTGTTATGTGTGGGTACTACATGATCCATGTCTTAGATATCATGTGTATAGTTTATAAGATCTTGTATATGTACGTTTCTGTTGTACATAACACACATGCATATGTATATATATTTTTTCAAGTGTTGCTTAAATATCCTATACTTAGCATTCCATTTTTTATACAAACCTAGTAAAATTGTGATCTTCATCAAGAGCAACGTAAATTGTTTTTGTTGACTAGTGTGTCTGCTTTGCATTTTGCAAGGACTAGAAGTCAAGGAGAAGAAAGGCTGCCAGATGGAAGCTGAATGCTCTAAGCCCCCAAGGCACTAGAGAAAGCAAGATTTAAATCTCTCTAGATACTGCCATTGTGTGCTGTCACTGTTATATTTATTATTTAGTAAGCAAGAAGTACTTATTGCTTAAGAAATGCTTTATACCTGGCCATAATGGATGAGTGCTAATTCAGTTATACATATCCTTAGACATACTGTCTTCATTTTTTTAGGATAAAAATCTTCCAAGATTATTTTGCTAAAATAGGTTCAAATGATATTTTTCTGGGCACTCTTATAATAACTTAGACTTTTTATCATTTTTAGAATGAGGCCTCTTTATTTTGAAAATAATCAGATATTCTGATAAATAGTTTTAATTATGTTGCTATATCAAGAGCGAATGGGTGGAGCGCGATGTAGACTAAGGTAAGGTTTTGGCAGCGTGGGATCCCTTTGCCTTTTCTCGAGAGTTTCAGCTGCATAAAATTTGTTTTGTATATACACAATGTCCTGTGCTGGCCAACTAGTTTGAGTTGAATATATAATATTAATGAGGCCATTATTTTTGTATAACAAAATTTATCATAATTTTGTGAGACAAAAAATAATACTTCAGTAAGCTGATTTGAAGTAGTCTGTCTAAATCTAAGAGTTTTTAAATTTTATTGTATGTAAACAACTAATATAGTTGATGGGTTAATATAAAACCATGATTAACTCAAGAATACAAATATGGGATGTTTCCTTAAAAATTAAGGATATAAAAATGTCATGGAAATATAACAAATTTGGTGAAAATTTGGCGGTAATATAGATTACAAGTTTTCTTTTGCTTAAAAAATAATGTCTTTTCTGTTATTTTAGAGGTATTAGGCAATTGTTTGAAATATCTAGAGAACCCTCATGCCTTCATGAGTATTTTTACATGATAGAAAATAGAGTTCTCACCAACCTAGTGACACTTTTTTTTTTTTTTGAGACGGAGTCTTGCTCTGTCACCTAGACTGGAGTGTAGTGGTGTGATCTTGGCTCACTGCAACCTTTGCCTCCCAGGTTCATGCCATTCTCCTGCCTCAGCCTCCCAAGTTGCTGGGATTACAGGCATGTACCACCACACCCAACTAATTTTTATATTTTTAGTAGAGAAGGGGTTTCACCATGTTGATCAGGAATGTCTCCATCTCCTGACCTCGTGATCCGCCCGCCTCGGCCTCCCAAAGTGTTGGGATTACAGGTGTGAGTCACCGCGCCTGCCCCACTAATAACACTTTAATAGTCAGAATGTGATTAATAACATTTCTATTACTGTATTTTGTTTTTGAGATTCTAGAGAAAAAACCATGTATATAGGTGATTTTTGTTTGTTTCTTTGAAGACCAGAAATTACACATGTGTAGACTAAGAAATATTTCAATATGGGAAGGGCAAAAAACAGTATTGAAGATGATGTTTATTGGCTGGGCGCGGTGGCTCAAGCCTGTAATCCCAGCACTTTGGGAGGCCGAGACGGGCGGATCACGAGGTCAGGAGATCGAGACTATCCTGGCTAACATGGTGAAACCCCGTCTCTACTAAAAAATACAAAAAAACTAGCCAGGCAATGTGGCAGGCGCCTGTGGTCCCAGCTACTCGGGAGGCTGAGGCAGGAGAAAGGCGTAAACCCGGGAGGCGGAGCTTGCAGTGAGCTGAGATCCGGCCACTGCACTCCAGCCCGGGCGACAGAGCGAGACTCCGTCTCAAAAAAAATAAAAATAAAAAATAAAAAAAAATAATGTTTATTGTATTTATGATCTATCAACAAATGAAATACTAATACTTGAAAATCAAGCTGACAAATGGTACTGAATGTAGTTTTACCAAATAGGGTGGATTTTGTGGGCTGTTTTCTTTTACAGAATATCTTCCTATGTTATGATTCAGCACCCTTTTCTGATACAGTGCTGTAGAAGCCGTGCACTTGACTCTGACAGTCAAATAATAATTCATCATTATTTAGAAGATATTCAAATAAATCGAAAGTATTTTTCGTTTCAAAAATAAACCTCTGGAACAATCACTTGTGGGCAACCACTTTAGTATATAGAAAAGTAACAAGTGAGAAAGTGTGGAAATTGTAGAACATAAGCTCACAATAAGATTTATTGTGGCTCATAGGTGAACACTGTATCCCAAGTCCAGAATGATTATAATGCCAATAATATAGCTTCTGTTTATTGAGCATCGCTTTGAGGTAGGCTCTGACCAATCATTTTATTGGTTTAGTCTACTTTTAGAAGTCAGTAAGGGCAGATTCATGAGAAAAATTCTGGTTTGTCTGACTCTAATGCCTCTCTTTTAACTACTGTGCTATGGCTACTATATTAAATATGTATAACTATATTATTTTCCTTAAAATGAAAAAAATCATAAATTTACATTTATTTACAGGGTTCCCATACTGGCTTCAATAGCTATGCCCCTGTGATTCATAATCACTTATTTAACAATGTTTATAACTGTGACTAAAATAAAGAAATGTAATAAAAGATTCTAGATTTTAGATTTTCATATAAGTAAAATTCAAATTGTTTATGCAAGATGATGCAAATAGTATGTTAAGTAAATTTTTCTGTAAGTGACGAACAGAAAAGCTTGGAAGACGAGGGGTAATTAAAACAAAATAGGCTGGGCACAGTGGCTCACGCTTGTATTCCCAGTTATCTGGAAGGCCTAGGTGGGCAGATCAGCTTAGGTCAGGAGTTCCAGACAAGTCTGGCCAACATGGGGAAACCCTGTCTCTCTTAAAAACACAAAAATCAGCCAGGTGTGGTGGCATATGACTGTAATCCCAGCTACTCAGGGGGCTGAGGCAGGAGAATCCCTTGAACCCGGGATGCGGAGGTTGCAGTGAGCCGAGATCGCATCACTGCACTCCAGCCTGGGCAGAGGCACGAGACTCTGTCTCCAAAAAAAATAAATAAAATAAAACCAGATAAGCATTTTAGCTAACTAAGGAGATAATAGACACTACCAGGATGTGGTAGTGGGAAGGTAGGCTTGGGGAGAGTTTTAAATACATTATGACAGAAAATAGTGTGAGAAAGTGGGATTTAGGCAGCATCACAGTTGCTGGAGTTGGATAGTTATGAGAAAAGGGGCAAAAGTGAAAGAAAACAGTGACTTCAGGTAAGAATTGCCAAAGTTTTTACTGTTGTTCTAGTTTTAAGGACATAAACCATACGCAGGAGTGCTGATTTGGAGAGCAGTTAGGACCAAAGTCATACAAAGAAAAAAAAAACAATGCTGTAGGAAAACATATGTCACTGCACAGAGCATAGCAGAGTCCAGGCTTGAAGAACCATCAGCCAGCCTGGGAGGCTGAAGATACAAGTAAACAAGGAAAATGCATTGCCCAGGAAACCAAGGAAGATGTTTTAATAAGGTGGTGAGTGACATTCACTGCTTCAGAGAAACATGCAAAATAAAGATCTAGAAAAACAATCATTAGTTGTTAAATAACCATTGCATGTCCAGTCATGTATACTCTTTGCAAAGTTTTTTCTTAATATCACTCAAAACTGGAATTTTATCTTTTGCTTGTATGCAAAAGACATATTTATGAACACTTCCCTATTCACACAGGCTTGTAGTAGTTTTTGGCCACATGCCAAAAAAACTTTGACAAAATGGAGATTGTCCTGGATTCAACTCTGGCTCTTAGGAAGAGTAGAACCTTTTTTTTTTTTCCCCCAGAATGAGTTGCCTTATCTGATATACAAATTGAGTTTATCTGTGTCATATACCAGCTTCCAACATTGACAGCCCAGTATTGCAAAGACATTCTGTGTTCTTTAATGTTTGATTGTATTTCTCCCTGCTTCCTTAGTGCTGATATCACCATAAACTAGCATCAGGTCACCAAAAATTGGACTTAGTCTGAAAGAACTATGGTCTGACATGAAAGAGATAACAAGTGTAATTAAAAGCATAAACTTTCTGAACTTACAATCTCATTAGTCTTAGAAACTATATCTCATCATTCTAATTTTTAAATTGCATCACTATAGCATTTCGGAAAATTTTATTTTAGAAGAAGACCAAAATATAAATTCAAGATATTCCCCTTTCCAAATGCACATGATCATTCAATGCCATTGTTGAAATGAAAAGTCCATTGACAAAATAATTTATTTTCAGAAGCATGGGCCTATCTATTTGCCATCTAAATTAAGTATATTTAATTGGAATATTTTAATTTACAGAAAATTAAATGTATAAAAATTGAAGTTTTAAACAATGTTATCAAAAAAATCTATAATAAACAGAGTAAAGGTTCTGGTAATCCATCACATGTGAAAAATGTGGGTGAAGCTTTTATTGAAATCCTGGAAAGAAACTAATGAATGTATAGAGCCTTAGTAACGTAAGACAGATTTTCATATCCTTTGAAGGAATGGTGCACGTTTTATTTATCTTTGTCTAATAATATAGTATTTGGCTCATAGTATGAGTCTAATAAATGTTTGTAATATTAATTGAATCATATAAGGAGATGTAATTCATTTCGTTTTCATTAATTTTATTTAATTAGCTCTGCCTGGAAAAGCAGGGCTATTTTCTGAACAATTTCAGTAGATTCCCCTACCCTGGGTTTTTCAGTAGATAGATAGATAGATAGATAGATAGATAGATAGATAGATAGATAGATAGATAGATAGATAGATTTTATATATAGTATATAAAATCTACACACACACACACACACACAAAGCACACAAATATATTTGCTTTTCCGTGACTATCATACTCATCTGCTCAGTTCTTGTTTCCTTTTTTAATTTTTGTTTGTAAAACAAAAATGCTTTGTACTGTACAGGTGCTCAAGTGTTTTAGAGGTAGTGAAAATAATAAATAATTCTAAAATATATACATTTTAGTTTTATGTGTGTCTGAAAACTCATGCTAGTGCTACATTCACCCCCTCAAAAAATCCTACATGATTAAAATCTCATGTGGTAATATATTTAAAATTGTTCCTTTCTCCCATCTGATACACATTTATACAACTTGCCCTTAAGGTTCACATTTGAACTGAATGTCATTGAATATATTTTGGCTAAATATTCAGGTCTCCTTGGTGTTACTGTCAACTTTACCCACTTTCTCTCATTTATCAAATCTTATTATTTGTATCTTTCTCTAATATTTTTAACCTCCCTGGAGTAAGATAACTTTTCTCTTGTTATGCTATTCCTTCATTTTTAGCCCACTTTCCACTTCAGAACCACAGTAAGAAGTTTTAGATTTAGTCACCATAGTAGTGACACTGTACAATTCTGTTTCCATGTGGTTGCTTATACAAGCAGACTCTTAGAAAATGCCTACACCTCAAGGAAACGTATGATTATTATACTTAGCAGCAAATTTAAAAATAATTGTAAGCATTGAGTTTTAAAAATTCCTCAAATACCCTTTTTATATCATCTTTGAGTTTATTAAAAGTTATTTAATCTGAGAATTGCAAGCTCTTCTCTCTAGTCCTTGCCCTTTTGAACTCTTTAGTTGCAAAGATGTGTGCACTGTAGAGAAGTGAGTTTATGAAAGTAGAATATGACTTTTGAAAATATAAATAAGCATAGAATCTTAAAGCAGAATTCATCTCTAGTATAGATATTGGCAGAAAGAATGGAATTTTTTTTATCATTTTGGCTGAAAATGTAATTAAACATGCTTATTTCCATGAAAAAATGTTCATTCTTCCTTCAATATAGATATTACAATGTCTTTGCAAAAGGTGGATAAACATAATTTTGGAGGTTAAAATTAATTTTATGTTCATAACAGAATAGAAACACATGCATTTTCTTTTATCTATCAGACACTTAGTGGTATTTGAAAAACATCAAGACATTGCACATCCTCAAAATTGTATCTTCTGACATGCTAGAGTAGAAGTAGAATAACATCAGTGTGTACTATCTACATTAATATTGTTTATGGGAATTAGTCAAAAATATTAAATTTTCCACATGTCTATTTTGATATTATATTGGGATGTAGCTCACCTTTCCATTTTAAAAACCCAAGCTTAATTTTGAGGCTCCTACCATTATTTTGGAGACCCAGCAGTGAATCTTCCATGAATTCACAGCTGCAGGACAGTCTGCTTTGTCTGTGTAATTTTCCAGGGTTTAAAAATGCAAATAAATAGGCATATATTATCCCTGATGGTCACCTCAGCAGTCTTTAAAAAAGGCGAAACCATAAGTGTTAAAGATCAAAAATTGTATCTGAAGACACTCAGAGTTAGAGAATTGAATGTACCTAACTGCTCCTTCTTTGAAATTGATATATAATTGTTGCATCAATGCAAGAATATTGGCAAAATTATTCATCTTCTTATTTTCAAATATTGATAATGATTTCTCTTTTTTTCTGGAGCTACTTTTTGTTCCCACAAGTAAAAACAAAAATAACAACAACCAAAAAAATCTTGACGACAAAAACATTTCTCTTTCTCTGACTTTCTTCTATAGTATCTAGAGACATATGCGATGTAATTATTTCTCTTATTGTATAATCCCAACTTCTGTTATATTTCACCTTCAGAATTCAGGTAATAAAAATACATTGAAAAATAGAATGCAAGACATTTTTAGCTGTGTAAAATGATAAATCTATGTCATGAATTAGAAAATTGCTAGTATTTCCAGTTTGGAATGATTGTATTGAAATAAGTCAACAATTACTCTTTGGTTAACCCAGCAAGTGCTGACAGAAGGAGAGTTTGCTGGAGTGAGGGAGGAAAGAGCTTAGTATTTGGTGACCAGAGAAAATGTGAAAATAAATAACATTACTGGAAGTTTGGGGCAGTTAATCTTATCGAGAAAATGAAAATGAAACTCTGGTAAATTAGTAACTACTTCTAGTAAAAATTTTACTGATCTTGGACTTCTCAAAAATGAAGACAAGTAATCAAAAGTTGTCCAAAAGGGTTCTGGTATTACAAAAGTGATGGACAGATAAAAGTTTTAAGTAAACACATGCTCTATATTGCACAATAATGATCTTGTTTTCATTAGATTCACTTGAATTATAATTGATATTTATTAAAATTACAGATTTGTTTCTCTTGCAAGGGACTTTTGGAAATATTATTCATTCTTGTTTCCACTTATTTTTTTGGACAACTTATTGAGATAATTAGAATATAAAAGTACCTGAAGCTTATATACTGACTTTGCATTTAGTAAGTGAAGTTCCCTTGAATACCAAAATTATCCCCAAATGTAGGCAATGTAGGTATTTCTCAATCGTAGCGATTGCTAAACATACAGTCTTTGATTGGCTTCAAGACGGCTCAGATCTCCACATATATGGGCAATTTTGAATACATAGGCAGAACAAAAATAATAAAACTTAGGTGAGAAATAGAAAAAGCAATGATTAGGTCATATACAAAACCATGAATGGTAAAGCTGAGACAAACTAAACCAGGCACTTGTACATTTTGTACCTTTTTGTGGGGAAACTTTACGTTCTGTTATTATACACGGTTTCACCCACATAGTAGTTTAGAGAGCTTTGGCCAGCCTTTAGTTTATATATTTCCAGTTTCTCATTAAAAAAAAAAAAAAAAAAAAAAAAGGAGTTTTCTGCTCTCAGTTACAGTTTGAAAATTCTGAGGGATTATTTTGAATATCTCAGTTTGAGTCTCATGTACACCCTTAAACCAAGCACGGTAGCCCATGAGATGGGGTCAGCCAGTGCTCATGAGTACCGTATAATAACTGAGAGTAGAGAGAGCAGTGGTGTCTACTCAAAGGTTTTTTGAGGAGTGGAGGTTATGAGGACAGTAGTGTTGCTGAAATCCTTGTGAGCCAGGCAGTTTGTCCCTTTTATTCCTATTACTCAGTGTTTTTTCTTGTTTGTTTTGTTTTGTTTTTTTACTTACCATGTGCAGGTTTCAGAATTTAAAGTGCTATGTTCTCTTGTACCTAGTATTTTCTTTGAATGTTTACCCCTTCCTAGCTGGTTTAAATCTACATTTAAGTGTTTGCCCCTTCCTAGCTGGTTTGAATCTACATTTAATCTTCTGGTACTTGATAATCTCAGAGTAAGTCCTCTTTGTATTAGGAATTTTTTGCTTGTGATTTGAAGAGGTAAGACTCAAACTGAGAGCTCCTTCAGGAGACAGTTGTGCATATTTATTTATGACTGATAGCAGATGCCCAATAAATACTGAAGTGAAGAGAAGCTGAAGAGGGTATAAGATTAACATTTGGAGAAGCTATAGATTGCATGAGTAATGGTCAATCTACAAAGAAAGAAATATGAAGTCCTAATCATTTTTTTAACCTTTCATTAGTGCTTCTAAACTGACTATCTGAAGGATAGGGCATATTCCTATCCATACTGGCAATTTTGTACCTTTCCATGGCAGCACTTGAGAGTGGGAGGAGAAAGACATTCACATTTTTCAGAGTCTCCCGAAGGAAGCATGAGAAGAATATCTCAAAACCTTCCTCCCCACAATTATAAGAGAATGCCTTTTCAGTCTGGAGAAACCTTTCCCATTGCTTTTTAGTCTGGATCAATGAGAGTCTTGACTTTATTAGATATGGCTGTCACTCGTCATGAAGCACAGATGATGAAACTCAATAAAAATAATTTGTTGAGGTCAGAAACTTGGGTGTCACTCTTGATTCCTCAATTATCCTCATCCCACCCCCACCCCATAGCCAAGAACTAATCAAGTCTGGCTCAGTGCCACCTCCTAACTACTAGGTTCGTGGGGACAGCTCTTTATTCCCACTGATACCAGCCTTAAGGCTGCCATTAGCTGTTGCCTAAGCAGTAGACCATCCCATCCACTATAACTATCGCTTCAGACTTGGCCACTCCATTCGCTACTCCCGAAATGATCTTTCTGAAACCCATATCGAGACATCTTATTCCCTAATTAAGACCATACAAAGAAGCTTCACATAGCCCTCAGTATAGGTACAACATCTTCAGATGGCTTTGTGTTTCTCTTCCTATTCTGGCTCTGTCTTATCCTTCACTTCCTTTGTGCCCAATTCCATTTCTCACATATTATATTCCAGTCACACTGAACTCCTTCCAGATGCAAGAAAACACTTTCTCCCATCAATCATTTGCCCAAGCTGTTTCCTCTTTCTAAAACTTTCTCTCCTCCATCTTTTACCAGGCAAATCTCTACTCATTTTTTTTTAGTACTCAACTTGAAGTCATTTTCCCTGGAAAGTATCAGAATCTCTAGGTCTGAGTTGACCATCCCTTATATGTGCATTTCGCACTTACAGTATGAATCACTCTATATTTTTATTACTCATTTATATTTTCTCCTTCACCAGATTATAATATTAATAAGCATACCCACTGTGTTACTGTTTGTTTTTACACCTCTTATTTCAAACACATCACTGAGCTTCTAAGATTTCCAAAGCTATCTTTTCTGTATATTTCCTCACAGTCAAAGAAAGTCTACTTGACTCATTCAAAAGCCTACTACTTCAAGATAAGAGAGTAAAACAGTATACCTATCTTATGGGGGGAGGAAATATTGAAGCCACCACACCACAGTCCATTCTGAAACTGATCCTCAAAGATGAGTGGCGGTTTATCACAACATTGTTAGTTGAAAGGCAGAGGAGTTAAACCCTGAATCTAGGCAGTTGGGTATTCACATTTCAGCAGTGAACAGGTGAGTTTGCCAACTCAGGTTTTCTTACTATGATTACCTCATCCCATGAGGAAACGCCCAGAAGGGATAGTTTAAGGATGTCTTCGAAGCTCAGTTGTGTGCTTGGAATTTGAGCTGTCAAAATGAATAATACCAATATAGTCAATATGCTCACAACCAGATAATATTGGTAACTGAGAAAAGCCTTCATAGTGAAATATGTTAACACTTAATCTGGCCATCAGTATCTCTTTTGCAGCTCACTCTCAGTGAATCCTCTAAGCAAGTGATCTGTTGGACATCGAAGACTGAAATTAAGCAAAGTTTATTTTTTCCATTCAGTAGTGTTCCACTTGGTGCCTGGTATCTCTGACCAAAACTCCTGATCACAATATATGGACCTTGTTGTCTAGTAGTATTCTGAATTTCTCAGTTGTGTTTGCCAAGAATGATTTTGAATCCACACATATTTCCTACACTAATCTGTGAGACTGGCATAAGGCGTGGTATTCCTCAGCCTTTTCAGTCAAATGTATCACAATTTATAATTGCACACTGGGTGCTGACAGTGTGCTAGTTAGTTCCCAGAGAGAAAAACGTGATGTCTAATTCAGTTTAAAATACATAGAAACATCAGATATTGACAACAGGTGTGGCTCCCATCTAAGGAGTCATATGATCAAGATGTCAGAGTTTGTAAGTAAGCAAAGTGCCTCTTACAAGTTGGGAATTTTACATGTTTAAAATTGCATCTAAAAATATTAATACAAAACTTGATTTTTTACCTTTATATAGGTGAAAAAGAAACAACTAATTATGCATGGTAATTAACAAAGCAACACATTAATGTTCAATGTAAATTTTACATCTTATAAATATTTCCTGTGTCTATTTTCAGGGACCAGGAGAATGTATTATCAAGTAATTTCATGTTATTGTTATAAAAGGTAACAATTGTAACAATGTTTTTTGACATCTGTTTCCATTAATACACTTCTAACTATTTCCCAGTCCATTGAAATCACAATAGTAAATGAAAGGAACATTTAGTTGCTGTCATTAATTCTCTGTCTCACAAAAAATAGCTGTCTACCTTCAAATTATCTGCTTCTTGTGTAGTGAATGGAAGAAAATTACTAACCTGGTGTCCCGTCAAAGAAAACTTCCCATTGTATATAAGCATATAAAAACTCCCAGGGCTTAAAATGGTACCAAAGCAAAATTGAACAGTCTAAGAACATTTAGAGTTCCAGAATCAGCTACAGATAAGTGAACAGACTCATCAAGAAGGTTTAGTATTCCCAGTAATTTGTCTGTTGGTATGTGCTCTAACATTAATATTTTATTTACCTCTTAGGAAAAATGCATCTTTCAAATTAAATATGATAGGTAACTTGGCTTATATAAAGTAATTATGATAGCATAGTAATGCTGATAAGGGTTTGGAGCAAGGAAGTATTTAGCATTCAGTATTTCACTAGAAACATGACACAATATAATAATTACAAAGAACTAAGAAGTGTCCTTGTCAGTAATACCAACATCAATATCAATCATTCCCTACTCATTAAAGTAATAACCAAGGTAAATTATAATTTTCTTTTGGATTTTTAAAGAAAACATTGATGGATAAAGACAATAATAAATCAAAATAACAACTTCATAATCCAGAATATTCTACAAGTGCATATATAACAATTATATGAAGAATGTAAAAAAAAAATGTAAAGAGACACATGAAAATATTAGGTCTTCGAATAAAGGAAAAAATCATTTCAGTTGGCAAGCAGAAGGATTATAAAACATTCCTCCCTGGACTGGTTTGTGATAACCTAAAGACCTTACATAATTTTAAGGAGTGGAAATGAAAAAAACAATGGGATAAATGCAGACTAAACAAAGAAAGCAGCTTGGGAAAAAACAGAGTGCGGGGTACTGCAGGGCTTAAGAAAGGGTGTGTTACCAGTTTGGTTGATATAAAGAATATGGTGGGAAATAATACGAGAAAGGGTAGAAAAGTTGAGTACAATATTCTTTGTTTGGTTTACCAGTCCCATAGGATGTTCTTAGAATAGAAACAACACTGGTTGCATACTTTTCCTCCTTAAACTTGTCACTTCACAAACAGAGGTTTTCTTTTCTAAAAAAATGAAGTTTCAAACACATATTGGCAATCACTGAGAAAATAGGATCCACATTAAAAGAAATTTAATTCTTAAAATACTTCAATGTTTATGTTCATAAAACTAAGGATATATGTTATATATGTGTGCATATATAGATATAAAACTAGGAATATATATAGTTAGAGATACATATATACAAAACAAGAATCTTTAGTTTTATAATCTAAGTGTATATATTGTGTGTATGTGTATGTATGCATTTTTAGATTATAGAAGAAGATATATGTGTTTTTTTGTTAAATTGAAATATAAAATACCTGAGTCTTTAATGTTTAAACATTTTCAACCACAAAATAAAGTAACAACAATTTATTTTTTCATAATGAATGGACTAATTAAAATGAATGTGTGAGATGTATCATTGTGATTATTTAGTTTTTGGGAAGGTATCAATAATACCATACATGACTGCTGTTTAATTCAATCTTGGAAGCACAGATCAGAATTTTGCAAATAGAACATATTAAACAGATGTATTGTCTTCCAGGTGTAAGGTTTATAGAAGAAAAGATTATTTCCAATCTCATTTCACTTGTAATTTAACAATTCTCTGTGAAGATAAATTTTCACTAAATTGCATCATGACATCTTCATGGCTTCAGTTTCCTTTAACGCTGTCTTGAGTAAGTGTATGAAGTATTCTGTTTTATTCATCTCTGGGAAGCCGAGATTTTATGTCAATTTCAATAAGTTAGAAATATTAAGAATAAAAATAATCTCAAATTAAATAAAATCCCCTGGTGCAACGCTTGTTCTAAACAGTTAATAAAATAGCATTTAACACACAAACCTTATAAACCACACACCACAAATCTATGCATGTTTCCAATATGATACAATGTGGTCGAAGTGCGAATACACAAGCAGACATAATCCAGGAGCTACATTTTTATCAAGTTTTATGGAAAGACAAATTTTTATAATTTTCTCCAGTGCAACCCTTTTCAGTTGTAAACTATAAGTTTCATCACCACTTTCACATTCTGTCTAATGTAATCATTCTCCTTTGGTGATGCCCAGAGAATATAGATGAGACAAAGGTTGGTGGTGGTTGTTGTTTCTGTTATACTATGTACTAAATATCTTACTAAAAAAGAGGAATGCTTGTGTTATTTAGTTGTCTCTGTGTGAATGTGTATGTGTTTCTGACAATTCAGCAAGCCCAGAAAGTGTAAAAAATTATTTTAATACTTAATATTTCCAGGATAAAAATTTTAA
Organism: Piliocolobus tephrosceles; assembly: GCF_002776525.5. Taxonomy (NCBI): domain Eukaryota; kingdom Metazoa; phylum Chordata; class Mammalia; order Primates; family Cercopithecidae; genus Piliocolobus; species Piliocolobus tephrosceles. The sequence goes on from NC_045451.1 coordinate 14,278,231, forward strand.
GGATAAAAATTTTACCAATCAAATATCGCAAACCTGTCATACTATTAGACATTGAATAAATAATAGTTAATTGTCATTAGCTCAAATCCCCCTGCCCTGCTTTGCTCTACCAACTTCTCTGTCCACAGCCTCCATTACTTTAATCAAACAATTCAGTGTTTTCTAGTTCCCAAATATTTTCATCCAAACCTCTCTGAAATTCTTACTTAGGTTTATGAAGTCTCTTCCAAGATTCCATCTTACACAAATGTGAAGTTTCTTCCTTTACTACCACATAAACATCAATTGCTTCTTTTCTTATATACAAATTATTGTATTCTTCACAAGTTAAAAACATTTTCATTTTATCATGTCACTCACAGTTCTCTCTACAAGACTGTCTTTCTGTAGATTACAGGGGTGAAGTCTTATCTGTAAAGCATCTAACATTGATGGAAGCATATATGTACTTCATAAATGTGTGATGCTGATGGCAACAACTGTCAGCAAGCGCTGTTGTTTTAATAATTCAGAAAACCAGAAAAATCCGGAAAGCCTGGCAGTTAATGGGAAAGACACTGCATATATTTTTTATGGATCCCAAGTGAAGGAATCATTAGCATACTAAACTTATAAAAGTCAGAGCCTGTACCCATAACAAGGTAACGGCCTAACAGCAAAAATACAGAAATAATTTTCTTAAGTTAATTTTATAAGCATTAAAAGAGTCTTCTCTGCAACATTAGATTTTTCTATCTTATTAGTGCAGTTGTGTGGTTTGGGTAACAAAGACCAGAAAAGTGACAAAAAAATCTATTAAACTTTTTTTTTTTTAAATATACCACTGAAATATTGAAATGCCTGTTAAATTTACAGGATTTTATTTTTTTTAAGTTTAATTCCTGGCCGGGCGCGGTGGCTCACGCCTTTAATCGCAGCATTTTGGGGGCCAAGGCGGGTGGATCGAGAGGTCAAGAGATGGAGACCATCCTGGCTAACACGGTGAAAACCCGTCTCTACTAAAAATGCAAAAAAAAAAATTAGCCGGGCGAGGTGGCGGGCGTCTGCAGTCCCAGCTACTCGGGAGGCTGAGGCAGGAGAATGGCGGGAACCCGGGAGGCGGAGCTTGCAGTGAGACGAGATGGCGCCACTGCACCCCAGCCTGGGCAACAGAGCGAGACTCTGTCTCAAAAAAACAAAACAAAACAAAACAAAGTTTAATTCCTTAATCCAGCTTGAATGTATCATTTCCCCATTTGAAAGATTTCATTAGTTATTTGCTAACTTTTTGTATTTAATACAAAGACAGAAAAAATCTGTTTTCTTCTTTTCTTACTTCTACTACTGCCCCTCCCTCCCATTCTTCCTTTCTTCCTTAGTTCCTCCCTCCCTTCCTTTCTTCCTTTGATGTATTGTGGCAATTTTCAAACTTTTCTTGGAAATGTTTTTACTTAGCAATTGACACAAATGCTAAATAATAAACCAAAGGCCTCTGCCATACAACTGTAAGCTTTTTGGCTTTTGCACGTGATTGCGGGGGTCACCTGCATAGTTCTACTCAAGTATGGAGTCTGCATTCATCAGAGATGGCTCTGGCCTGTGGCTTGGATTCAAGATTGCTTCACATATTTTCATTCTGGGACTCAGGCTGAAAGTATCGCAGCTACTTCAGGAAAGTTTTTCTCATAATAAATTGCCTGAGCTCATGAGCTAAGCCCAACTTCTTGAGTGCGTTTAATCCTCTACTTGTGCCCTGTCCACTGAAGTTCTATTGGTCAAAGCAAGTTTATAGGACGAAGCCCAACATCAATGGGTGGAGAAGTATACTCCTCCTGTGGTGGGAGAGGAAAGGGGGTGACTTTTCACCATACCCAGACTATTTCAAAGCATAGTTGTTCTTTCTCCACAAAAATTCTTATTGAAGATTCAACCTAATAAACGGATTATAAAAAATACTTTATTGTTATTTATTAATAAGTTCAGTTTTAACATCTATTTATATAATGTTAACGAAAACACCAGAATTTTGTTAATGAACGATACTATTTGAAATTGAGGAATCTGGATCACAGTTGCACATTATTGAGAAAAATCCTATTTCAGAACGTGTAAATGTAAAATGTGATCACACGTCAATTCAGAATTAAGAGAAAAAGAAAGAAAACGAACCTAGGGCAACTTTCCAATCTTCACTACAAGAAGCCTACATTTATTGTATTCAGTAATAAGAAAGGAGAGAGCTGAAACATAAATAAATCAAAATAATTTATTAGAGTGTTCTGTTTCTGTTTTAAAATATTTAACATGTACAGAATTTTAAAGAATCAAATTTGTAAATATCTAGTACCTGAGAGATTTTCAACGAAATCTCAGATTTCATGTAATAAAAGGTGATGATTTTATTCTTTAATTTCAAATAGTTCTGGGAAAGATACTCAGAAACTGAAATTTTAAATGAACATTTCAATTTCATCATGAAATTGCTGGCTTTTAAAATAACTATATATGAGAAAGAGACATAGGAAGATAAGATGAATAAGTTTGAGTTCTTTAGTGATATCCCAAAATAAACAACACTGGAGTTAGGATTATCTGGCTTCCAAAGACTGAACTTGTTTTTTTTTTTTTTTTTTTAATATCATCTGAACCTACATTACTCTATTCATCTGATAAGAAGTTGTTTATGTATGGTGATAATAAAACCAGATGTTTAAAAGTATGACTGCCTACAAAACAGTGGTGATGTGTTAGCCACTACATAAGTAGTTAAAGAAAATCTCTTCTTCAGTCATGACTTGATACATAGAAACAGGCTTTTATTAGTGTGTTATAATTAAGCTAGTACAGGATGTCATTTTTGCTTGATAAAACTCTGACAAGGTATCTAAAACTGTGTGCAGGGGCTAAAAGATAGCCATGCTTTAAAAAATAACTAATAAAATGGCTAGAGAAAATGAGTAATTTTATGTTTTTAAATGTTCATCTTTAATATTTCTAGCAATTTTTTTCTTTAAGAAAATTTCCATTTTACAGATATTTTGAAGTTTAAGTCCAAGAGTAAGTCCTGCTTGTCTTAACTTTTCATTGGAAAATCATCGTTATTTACATTTAAGAATACATGTATATGCACAGTTTATTATAGTTGGCATAAATTGCAAAATAAAGCAAACTGCACACGAATCCTTTAAATATAATTTCAAATTATATGTTTAAAGAAATACGATCACTAAAAATGTGTATTAATATATTTGCTTTGCAGAATCTCTTTCTCACTCATCTTTATTGGACTTTAAGTTTTTGTGTTCAGGAACACCATTAAGTCAAATTAAAGCAAAGAAATACGTCATTGATGCAACCGCCTTCTTTCATTTAGATGCAATTCTCAGATCCATCAGGTATTGTAAATATGAAAGGTTGTGATACAGCGGCATTAACTAAACAAATATTATTGAGTGGATACCTTTAGGAGTGAAGTACAGAAGAACAAGGATGAGTAAGATACCCTTACAGTTTTCAAGGCACTTATTGTTGAACTAGGAAATCATGTAAACTGTTGTACAAAGCAATCAGTGTTATATCATCGAAAAGGGTCTTATCTGTGAGAGCACAGAGGATAATACTAGATGAATTATGCAACCTTAAGGAACACAAAAAATGATCAGAGTGAGTAATGAAAGGTTTGCTATTATCTTCCAGAGGCGAAATTTATTCTTCACGCCTCCAAAAAATAAGGAAACACTAGAAAGCCTTAGTTTCCAATGGATTCATGTTCTCTGTGCCAGTTACTTATCTCTACTGACATTAGGTCCTATCCATTTCCCACAGGAGACTGAAAATGTAATTGTATAGCTGTGTTATATTAGTGTAGATAACTGCTTTCACTTCACTCCTAGCAAGATGTGGTGGCCTAGTTACCTAACTAACTCTGATATCTTTAATAACAGTATTGTTATAAATTAATATGTACTCAGCTATGGTTCATAAAGAAAATGTTATATTTAAAAGAGGTAAAGAATATTCTAGGCAATAATATTGACCACAGAGCCAGTGTGACCTCTAACTAGAAACAACTAGAAATGCAAACAGAATAAGACAAAAATCTTAGCAATTAAAACAAACCAAAACAAAAACCCTATTCTAGTGTCCAGTCCCACTAACTCTATTTCCTCTACCTATCCCTGCTACCATTCTCTGATCTTGTCTCTTTCTGAGCTGCCTCCTGCTCATTCTGCTCAGTCGTGGCAGCCTTATTACTGTCAAGGCTGCTGTGAACGTTTGAACATTCCAGATTCCAGGCAGACTCCATTCTGAAGAGCTTTTCAAGGGCTGTGCTTTGATGGACACACTGTTCCCCAAAATATGGGCATGCAGATTCAGCTGTCTCTATTCGGTCTCTGCTCAAATGTTATCTTTTTAATCAGATCTATCATGGCAAGCACAAATTACTAAAATGACAACATTCCCAGCTAAATTTTTTATGACACTCATCACCTTCCAGCATGGTTGATAATTCACTTGTTTGCTAAGATTATTCCTTAGTCCATGTCTCCCTGGACTATAATGTATCATTATAGGATAATCACAGGGGGAAGCTTCTTTATTTATTGTTGTCCTGGTGGTGGTCATGGTTAATTGATATACTCTAAATGTGCAGTATATAGAGTAGACTATCTAAATATTTATTAAATAAATGTATGATGAATGAATGAATGAAAGATTATTTAATGTATATTGTTGAACTTTTAAGTAAGGAAAGGAAATTGTTTGGTGCTGAAATTACACAAGTTGTTAGAAACTAGAGGTGGAGAATTTGTGCTAAAGATTTGGCTGCATGGTGGGAGTGAGAGGTAATCATGTTCTTAACAAAGACGTTTCCCCTAAGAGCTCTGCAGGGGTCAGAAGATGATGAAATTTGTAATTCTCAAAATATGGAGAATTGGCCTGAGATTTTTACATAAAGCAAATATGGATCAAAACATATGAAAAAAAGTAAAATTAGCTGTCTAGGAATTTGAAAAAAATAAACCAAAGAGATGATCTTTACAGTTGTATTAGTATGCCTGGTCTGCTTTAACAAAATACCACAAACTCTGTGGCTTCGTTAGAAGAAACACATTTCTTATAGTTCTGGAAGCCGGAAGTTGGGGATCAGGGTGTGGGCGCGGTTGGATCCTGGTGAGGGCTCTATTCCTATCTTGCAGATGGCTGCCATCTTGCTGTGTCTTCACATAGTGGAGAAGAGAGACCAAGCTTTCCGATATTTCTTTTACAAACATACCAATTTCATAAGACCAGGGCCCTACCCTCACTATCTCATCTAACCCAAATTACTTCCCAAAAACCTAATTTCCAAATATGTTAGAGCTTCAGCACATGAATTTGGGGGGAAGTGGTGGCAGAGAGGAGACAAAAACATTAAGTCCATGGCATCGGCAGTCACAGAGATACTTATTTTTGTTAATCTATCAAAAATTAATTCCTTAAATATTTCAACACACTCATTTCTTTTTTTATCCATTAATTGCAGATTGTGTGTTTTTTGCATGTGTGATGCTGCTTTTTATTGATTCCATTGACATGGTAAGCGGTTTGTTTGCTCATGTGCTTTGTGACCTGTTGTTGTTCTTAGCTCATGTCTCTTAAAAAGTCATCTGTAGAAATTCTTTGTCCTTGCTTGAATAACATTTCAGGTTGCTCTACCAGAGATATCTGTATTCATTCTACCCAAGTGCCATTGTCATTGCCATGCTATGACCTCTTTCCATTTGATTCTTGCTCTGGGATTTCTGTAGCTCCACAGGTGGAGTGGGAATGGGTTGCCTGCCTGCGTGAAGGTTGGCTGCTTATGTTTAAGTTATCATATTGCAGTTCCCTCTATTCTGAGTTAAAATGGAAACAGGCAAATTTTCTCAATATCTCCCTTTGGAGTGTGGGTTTATTTTCCAGCACATACACTGTGTGTTTTGCTTTCAGGGAGGAGCCCACTTTATGTGATGCCTCTGATACAGTTTCCCACATAAAGTGGGTCATAAGCCTTGTCAACTGTCCCATTGAGCAGCCTATTAAAGTGAAAGCTCTAGGACACTGCAAGTCTGTAGATGACCCCAGAGAATCATCGTTTTAGTGCTTGTTTATTTCTCTAGGATTTGGTCAATAATATTTGTCCTTTGATATTTTTTCTTATTTCTTGCTAATTCTGTTGGGTTTTCTTTCATATTCATATATGAAAAAATAATCTTAATTATAGGAAAATAATCCTAGTCATATATATATACTAGGACTTTTTTCAGGATATTCAGTTGATCATATTTCTAGAAATTGAAGCTGTTTCATTAACTTTTTCAATTTATTCCCCTAACTCCTGAAAGGTTTAACAACTAACAATACCTCTCCTATATCTTTCCTCAAGAAGAGAGAATTTCATAAATTTGTCAAGTTGACTGACTGTATTTTTCAATGTCTTTGGCCATACATACAACTTATGTCTTCTTTTATTAAAATATCATACTTAATTTTTATAAAAAACATTGCTAAATGTATATTTGTGCATACTTGTTCTCCTTGACTTTTAAGAATGAAGTATCCTGATTTTAGGCAAGAAGTTGAAACCAGATTTTATAGCTCTACCTCAGTTTTCCCCTGAGAATTGTGAATTATTGGAGATTAATAGCTCAGTAATTCCTGAATTCTTATATTTCTAGGAAGAAGAAGAAATGAGAAGAAAATTAATCTTTTAAAGATAGAAAACTTTCTAAAACCCTTACCCTATTGGCATGCTATGGCACACTTTAAATCACCCTTTCATCATCCCTTGCAATATTAAAACACATTTTTTTCCTAGAAAATCTCTTCTATCTATCTATCTACAGGGTTTTCTGTCGCAAAAAAGGGAGAGAATAGGAGTGGAGAGAGGAAGGTGGGAAGTCGAGTATGGGGAATAAGACCTGATATAGAGAAAACATCTTTTATTTCCTTCTCAAAATATAAGGGGTAATAAGAAAAGGGCCACATACGTGTGGTTTATATTTAAGTTATGTCACATTAAAAATTCCTCTCATTAGGAGGCAACTGTATGTACATAGGGATGCTAATATAAAACACTAATAATAAAAGATGAAATGAACACATTTTAATGTTTCAAGAGTGGCATGTTAGATAAAAGTCCTTGATCTCTATGTAAGGGAATTTGATTCAAAGAAGTAATTGTAGAGATGAGCTTTTACTGCTAAAGTCTTACTCTCCTAATTAAGCAATATGTCATATTAACATCCCTGGATAGTAGGAATGTGAATTCCTACTGCATACTATTTACCTACATATCTGCTGATCTCACTTCAAGAGAGCTAACTCTTGTGCTTGTGTCACAGAAAACGAAGAAAGAAAAACACAAAGAAAAGTTATCTCGGATAAGGCTCTATGGTATCTAAATTGTAGAAAAACAGGGTTTCCGGCATGTTAGAATCAGACACCAAAGCTACTGGACCGAGAAGGAGTGGGAACTACCAGATCAGAAATTAAGGAGTCAGTGCTGGGTACAGAGCCATATTTAGTTCAGAAATAAAGCCTAATTGATGAAGACAATGATTCTTGGAAAAATGCTTCATAAATTCTGTTTATTTATTTTTGACAGGGTCTTGCTGTGTTGCCCAGGCTAGAGTGCAATGGTGTGATCTTGGCTTACTGCTGCCTCTACTTCCTGGTCTCAAGCGATCCTCACACCTCAGCCTCCCAAATAGCTGGGACCTCAGGCATGCGCCACCATGCCTGGCTAATTTTTTAAAATTTTTTTGTAGAGACAGAGTCTCACTATGTTTCCCAGGCTGATCTCCAACCCCTGCGCTCAAGTGATCCCTCTGCTTTGGCCTTCCAAAATTCTAGGATTATGGGCATGAGCCACCATGACTGGCTGAACTTTATAAATTCTGAGATTGTCCTCATCAGAAGAACAAGTCTTGAAATAAGTGCTCTAGGACTTTGAAAACAATCAGTGAAAGAATGCACTCTCCACCAATCAAAAATGGGAGAGTTAATACCTTCTGGCTTATTAAAACCATTGATATTCAGAAAATTCTAATGATAATTCATTTACCAAAATTTTAATGAGCCTATTAAAGACTCAGACACTGCGTTGAATGTTGAGAAAAATCAATAGTAAAGACATACACAGTTTAGGCCCTCCCAGAGCTTGTAGTCAGTTGACAAGTGTATATATGAAACCAAAGCAATAATAAGTAGCTTTTTATATACTCATCAATCCTGGATAAGTGCAAGGAAAGCGCTGTTCCTACGATGGAATATCAGAGTCTGGAATGTGTAAGGGAAGAGAGGCCTGGTCCAGGACTGCTACCAATGCACATGAGAAGTTCCGTCAATAGTATTCTGCTGCTTATTTCCTCATTTCCTGTACAACGCACTAAAATATCAGGTCTAAGGGGATGGGTTCAGTATAAGAGGTAAGTTCTATATTGAAAGACAGTAGTTAAACTCTGGCATGACTGAGTTTGCTATTTGAGAAGTAGAGCTTGGAAATGTTTCATTAAATACAATACATAAATAAAGGGCTTTTTTGTTTGTTTCTTTTTTACTCACATCTACCTCTTCAGGAGAAGAGTTATTGATGCCACAAAACTGTTTGGGATGCTCTCAGACATGTAAGGTTGATTAACCTATAAATGCGCATGAGATAGTTAATCAACAAAGCTTTACTGATGCTGCCAACATGTGTTAGCCATAGACAATGCAGTTAGAACCAGGGCCAAGCAGGGAATTTCTAGAGAGGGGTATTGGGTTTTGTAGGAGAAAATTGAAAAAAGATCCTGGAATAAGGAGCTTCTGGGTTATGAAGTTGTTTTAAGGTACAACTCAACTCTGCAATCATCAAAAAACAAAGAGGTATTTTAAATCTCAATCCACAGCCATAGAATTGGTTCACTGGCATTTTTTATATAGACTTTTTCTTTGGAAGCCCATTGTACCTACCACATCTGCAGGAATGTCGCCCCCCCACACCAACACACACACACACACACACAGGCACACACATAAATAAATATACATGTAAAACATATATATAGATATAAAGATAGATATTATCTGAAGCATCAAATAGTGAAAGGTAAGGCAGAAACATCAGTAACAATGAGTTATCAAAAAAGGGGATTCATAGTACACATCCAAGGGATAGAAAGCCCCTCAAGAAAGCATGTGGTGCCAAAATTGCCACCTAGTCCCTGGAGACGGAGAGCTTAGGTGCAAATACGTTCAATGCAATGCAACTCTGGAAGTCTGTGCGCTGTCCCTCTGTTTCTTCAAAATAATAACAAATACAAAATAATAATTTATACAATAATTTTAAAATTGAAATTAATAAAATTGCTTACAAAACTTTGATGCTGCTGCAGAGCTTGATTTAACCAATACATGTAGAACACTATGAGAGGTACCTGGCAACGAGCTAACATTTTCTAACTACTTTGATTAATGTTGTTAAATGGTATCCCAAGTGCCTACCAAAGATCCAAAAACACAGCATGTGCTTAATATTGTTTGTTAAATAGCAATTTACTAGGACAGATCAGTTAGACATCTCCCTAGGCATTACTGACCAAATAATTTGCCTGACTTTCTTGAAATTCATCTTAAATCCCTCAGATAGGTCTGTAGGCTATGACATTAATCTGGCTATGAAATTACTCTTCGCTGCTGGGAGTATTTCACCTAGTTTACCTTGCCAGCCCAATATCTCCCTTCGATTTCACTGCACCATGTGAACCAGCAAGGAACTGCATTCTGTTAAGGAAATAAAAATAAAAATGTGAGCCTTTGACCACACCTGCCCATTTGCTCAGAATAATACCTTATAACCACACATGTTTAGAACATGTTAATAAGTTATATATAGTCCCTTTTGTTATCTCCAGAACACTGGGCTCAAACTGTATCTGCTTTTTCCCAGATCGAAAAACCCAATTAAAACAACACACAGGCACTCTGGAGAATGCAGCCTCAAAAGTGGGAAACCTGTTAGAGGCATTTACTTGTTACAAATACACCAAAGGCAACCAAGAGAGAGCAGATGTGAGGGTTACTCGTGGTTGAATTTTAGATGCTATTGTCCTGAAAGTTCTCCTCAAAAAACCCTTTGTTCCTCACTTTTTTGTATTGCTCTGGTGTTTCCATGCTCTTTCCACAGTTTAGCCACTCACAACCAAGAACCAGCACTCAGTTACGCTTTAGTCTATTTTTTAGGGCATTTCTTCAGCCCTCCCTGCTAGCATTCAGCCTTTTCAGGAGCAGACAGGACAGCTGCATCACCCCTTACTGTCAGCTGTTCTCCTCACGCTTCCTACCCAGCAAAGCAATGTTATGGCAAACCTTGTGTTAGTGTTGGGGGTTGGCTGGTCGCCAAGACCGTATTGTCTTGTCACTAGTTGTTAAGTATGGCTTAAGGAGAACACTAAAGGCACTTTTGAGTAAAAGGCATCTGTACCAGGTCCAGATATAGCAGTCGTATGGAGACAGCTTGGCATTGCCCCTGCCTCCTAGTCCTTTAATTTAAATTGGAACTTAAAGCCGCATTCCTTTGAAAGTCAGTTTGTCAGCCTCCCAGAAGATTGGCTTGCCTGCTTTATTCAGCTGTTCTTCTCAACTAACCTGACATAACAGACTCCCACATACATGCAGCTGTGACTCAGCATTGCTCATTAACGGAGTTCCAAGAAGGTTCTTCTACTTTCCAACAGGCAAAAAGAATACATAGAAACATGCAGGTAAGCACGCAGAAGCCAGCCACGATGCCCTAGAATACTGAGCATAAAAGGAAAGGGTTGTCTTTACACACATGCACACACACACACACACACACACACCAGCTGGAAAAAGCCTTTCTTAACAAGAATCAGTTTTAGGCAAGATTTTGACGTTGTAACCCAAAAACGGGACAACAAGGAGTTCGTTTATTGCCAGGACAAATGGCTGATAATCAATTTATTTTATGTCACTGTTTTCTAAAGTCACATATACATGTCAAGGACTTTCAGAGCCTGTTATTCTGAGAAAAGTTTTGGTAATATGTACTCAGCTTCTCGGGTTTTCAACTTCCAGGAATGATCAAAAAGTGAGTATAAGCAGAGGCTCACTTTCCTGATATTTCCACTAGGAAAAGAAGGAAGATAAACCTCTTTGGAAAAGAATCAGTAGGAACGTTAGGTAAAGATGATTGTTAGGGACAACCTGACAATTAACCCTTAGGAGCATAAACAAAGCAGTGATCAGGACACTAACCCCTGTGCAATCTTCCTGAGGGACTTTTCGCACGTTTTTTAGTTTCTCTTGTACTGTAAGCACACTATGCTCTTAGGCTTATCATAGTTCTATCCTTCAGTCTCTTTCTGTCTCTCATTCTCTCTCTCTCTCTTTCTCTGTGTGTGTGTGTGTGTATGTGTGTGTGTGTGTGTATGTATACATGCACATTTACAATGCGTTTTTAGGTAAACTAAACAGCGTGCTGATGGATCAAGTGAGCTGAGCCATGACAATGGGAATGAGGACATTCATTCATGTATATGTTTGCCGGAAGGCTAGGATAAGTGTTTGTACCTAAGTTAACAGGGACTCAAGCAAGCACTTCAGAAAGTTAATATTTCTAAATCTTACTAAATCACTAGGTTAATAATAAAAGTTACATGGATATTTGCCCATTGAAGAAAAGAGTACTCTCTTCTTAACCACAACCTTGATATGAGGTTCAAGAGGTAAAATGCATAGAGAGGACACATCCTTATCGCAAAAGACACTCATCTTCTTAGTAAAATAACATTTCATTTCTGCTAATTTGGATAATATTAATTTTTATCTATAAAATGGGAAAATAGTAACTGTAACACAGAGGTTAAATAATTTTTTAGTGATAATAATGTATGCAAAGTGATAGAACGATGATTAGTGCTCATCAGACCGTTAGTAAAAGGTGGTTGGTGATCTTATTGTGGTAGTTATTTTAATTGATTTTATACATATCTCTTCGATGGCTTTTCATTGGAATTGTTTGCGACTAGAGATTGACATAGAGGAGGTTTTCATATACCTCAAGAGTCTGGAAAATGAGAAAATATTATTTAATTGACAAAACTGCATAGTTAATAGGATTAAGAACAATTATTGCAAATTATAGTGACTTGTTTGTTAAGCTTTATTCATGATAGCCAAGCTTTCTAGTTTGTGTAACATTATTTCCCATTGTTAATGTCTATACCTGTGGTTTAAGAATAATATAGGCGTTAAAGACTAGATGATAATCCATATTTTCATATTGAAATACATTGTACGCTCTTTTACATAGACTTTGAGACTGAGTCACCAGTCTTTGAGATACCAAAATGACATCAGTGTTATGTTCTTTAAATGATATGCACTAATGGGGAAAATTGATTCTAGCTTCTACCCATACCAGCCAATATAATCATTAATCACCATTTCTGAAATTGCTATTTGGAAAAAAAAAATTTAAACAAATATCTTTAAATCCACTATTTAGAATTCTTTCCATAATATAAGCAAAAAGCTGATCCTTTAATTTGTAGCTGGGAATAATAAGAGTAAAGAAAGAAGTTTACAGTCTACTTTAGCAGCTGTGTCTAGGGTCCTCAATGGCAGCTTTTGCTGGCCTGGAAAGTTCATCTTAGAAAAAAAAAATCCATAGCTTCTTTGTATTAGTCCATTCTCTTGCTGCTATGAAGAAATACCCAAGACTGAAAAATTTAGAAAGAAAAGAAGTTTAATTGTCTCACAGTTTGTTCGGCATGGCTGGAGAGGCCTCAGGAAACTTATAATCATGGCAGAAGGCACGTCTTCACAGGGTTGCAAGAGAGAGAATGAATGCCAAACAAAAGGAAAATTCCTTTATAGAACCATCAGATCTTGTGAGAACTCACTCACTATCATGAAAACAGCATGACAGAAACTGCCCCCATGATTCAGTTATCTGCACCTGGTCTCACCCTTGACACCTGGGGTTTATTACAATTCAAGGTGAGATTTGGGTGGGGACATAGAGCCAAACCATATCATTCCCAAAGTCTCCCAATGTCTTAACTCCTTCCAGCACCAATCCAAAAGTCCAAGTCCAAAGTCTCATCTGAGACAAAGCAAGTACCTTCTGCCTATGAGTTTATAAAATCAAAAACAAGTTCATTACTTCCTAGATACAATGTGAGTACAGGCATTGGGTAAATACACCTGTTCAAAATGGGACAAATTGGTCAAAAACAAAGAGGCTACAGGCCCCATGCAAGTCCAAAATCCAGCAGAGCAGTCAAATCTTAAAGCTCCAAAATCATCTCCTCTCCATGTCTCACATCCAGGTTATGCTGATGCAAAATATGGGTTCTCTTGGCCTTGGGAAGCTCCATCCCTGTGGCTTTGCAGGGCACAGCCCCACTCCTGGCTGCTTTCATGGGCTGGCATTGTGCCTCCGTTTTTTCCAGACTCACAGTGTGAGCCGTTTGTGGACCTACCATTCTGGGGTCTAGAGAATGGAGGCCCTCTTCTCACAGCTCCACTAGGCAGTGTCCCAGTGGGGCTGTATGTGGGGGTTCTGTTCTGACCCCACATTTCCCTTTTGCATTGCCCTAGTAGAGGGTCTCCATGAGGGCTCCAACCCCATATCAAACTTCTGCCTGGACATCCAGGCATAGCCATATATCCTCTGAAATCTAGTTAGAGGTTCTCAAACCTCAATTCTTGACTTATGTGCACCCACAGGCCCAACACCATGTGTAAGCTGCAAGGATTGGGGCTTGTACCCTCTGAAGCAATGGTTTGAGCTGTATGCTGGCCCCTTTTAGCCATAGCTGGGATGCAGGGCACCAAGTCCTGAGACTGCACAAATGAGCAAGGCCCTGGGCCCAGCCCAGGAAAGCATTTTTCCCTCCTAGGCCTCTTCGATGGGAGGGGCTGCTGTGTAAATCTCTGCCATGTCCTAGAGACACTTTCCCCATTGTCTTGGTGATTAACATTTGGCCTCATTACTTACGCAAATTTCAGTAGCTAGCTTGAATTTCTCCTCAGAAAATGGATTCTTCTTTTCTATCACAATCGTCAGGCTGCAAATCTTTCAAACTTTTATGCTCTTTATTTCCCCATTAGTGCATATCATTTAAAGAACATAATACTGATGTTATTTTGGTTATCTCAAAGACAAGGGACTCAGTCTCAAAGTCTATATAAAAGAGTGTACAACGTATTTGAAGATGAAAATATGGATTATCATCTAGTCTTTAACGCCTACATTATTCTTAAACCACAGTATAGACATTAACAATGGGAAATAATGTTACGTAAACCAGAAAGCTAGGCTATCATGAAAACCATATATTTTTGAAAACATAAAACTGAATGCTTTTAAGAGCACCCAAGTTAACTCTTGAATGATTTACTGCTTAGAAATTTATTCTACAAGACACCCTAAATCATTTCTCTCAAATTCAAAGTTCCATAGATCTCTAGGACAGTGACATCAGTCTCTTTCCTGAAGCATAGCAATGATTGTCTTTATTCCAGTTCCTAACAAGTTTCTCATCTCAACCTGGGACCACCTCAGCCTGGACTTCATTGTCCATATCACTATCAGCATTTTGGCAAAACCCATTCAAAAAGCCTCTAGGAAGTTTCAAACTTTCCCACATCTTCCTGTCTTCTTCTGAGTTCTCCAAACTGTTCCAATCTCTGCCTGTTACTCAGTTCCAAAGTCGCTTCCACACTTTTGGGTATCTTTACAGCAGCAACCCATTACCTGGTGCCAATTTACTGTATTAGTCCATTCTCATGCTGCTACGAGGAAATACCCAAGACTGGCAAATTTACAAAAAAAGAGGCTTAATTGACTCATGGTTCTGCAGGGCTGGGGAGGCCTCAGGAAAGTTATCATCATGGCAGAAGGCACCTCTTCACGGGGTGGCAGGAGAGAGTATGAGTGCTGAGCGAAGGGGGTAGCCCCTTATAAAACCATCAAATCTTGTGAGGAAACACTCACTATCAAGAGAACAGCATGGCAGAAACTGCCCCTACAATTCAATTATCTCCACCTGGTCCTGCCCTTGAATACATGGGGATTATTGCAATTCGAGGTGGGATTCAGGTGGGGACACAAAGACAAACCATATCTTTCTTCTTGTCAGGAATGATGAAAGTTTAAGATTTTCTTTCTGGCTAATATCACTATTGGCAAGAAAAAGGAATTATGAGACATGTTTTAGCAAAAGAGAATTTTACCATCTATGAAAATATTAAGTCTTATTATGAATTCAATTTATAAAGTATAGCGTCACCAAGAGATATTTCAGCTGCAGATTTTGACTATAACAATATGCTTTAGTTCTAACTTAAAGTGACTGGAGACTCAACTGACAAAGGAAGGACATTCTATGATATAGAAAATCAGACACAACTTGGCTGCTATTCTAATTCGTCCCACATTTTTTTTCTTGAAAACTCTTTATGATCATCAGTGTTTATAGAGAACTTTACACCCATTCTTATGTAGCAGAAAGCCTCCCTGTAATTTCTAACAACAGGGAACTAAAGAGATAAAGACAAAAGCACTCCTATTAGGCCTCAGATTGTAGACCTACTTTCTTTCTCCCCAACCCCCTAAAGTTATATAGAATCTCACAGCAGCTCAACAAGTACTTGGAATAAAATATGTTTAAAGGATATAATCCCGCAGGCTGTAAAGCCAAGTGCCAGGAGTTTTCACCTTAAAGATGTTTTGGAGCCCCAGGATTTGGAATTTTCCAGCAACTACCTCCTAGAAATAAAACCACCAGGGGAAAGGAGTGAGGTTGTTATATTCTGCTTCCTTTTCTAGTGCTACTCTGAATCATTTTCTATTTCTATTCTTAAATCCTTTACAACTGAAATACTTTGCTTGGTTGAAGACTGAAATGTTGCTGCATCTCAAATAAAGACAACATTTGTTCCCAGAGCAATTGAGACAAGACTGGAATTGAAGCACAAAACAGGATTTATCTTAAACACTCTCTTTTTAAATGTCAGATTATTTCCATTTCTGGCACATGATCAGAAAGTAAAATGGGGAGAGAAATAATATCTGTTCATCTTATAATGTATTTTTATTAGAATTAACTTGGAAAAGAAACAACATTCTGCAGGTTATTTAGTCCATGTATTAAGTGAACAGCTAAAGAAAATGACTGCTCTAGCTCTTTCCCATTAATGGAATCATTCCTTGTTTCCCACTTGAGTAGGTAACGCCACAATATATTATCCAAATCCTCCCCCCAAAAGGTGGAAAGAGAGAGCAGGTGATACTAATAACTTTGCCAGCACTGTGGGCATTAGTGAGGACCACCCTGGACAAACTGGGATGGTTGAGGAGGTAGTGTGGTCATCCTGATTTTGTGAAAATGAAATTACTTTCTGGTAAGATTCATATAGCCTTTTCTTTTACTGTTCTTTCTCCCTTTAATAGTTTGTTTGGTGCCAAAAAAAAAAAAAAAAAAAAAAAAACCACCATGAACTCCAGCTGTTGTCTGGATGCAATGACCCAGATACAAAAGATCATGTAATCGCTGAAGGCATCAGTGGCTAAGGCTGTAACCGGAGCTCATAAGGCTGTACCCATGAAACTCCTTCCAGCAAGATGTACAATCTTCAAGGAAACAATTGACTATTCCTGACTTGTCTGCCTAAACTATTCTCAATCAAGACAATACATAAAGAAAAGCACTCTTCTTCCATAAAAATAGGTCAGTTCTTTTTAGTTCTATGTTTCTAATATGAACTATAATTTTCAAGGAGAACAAGGCAAGATGTCTCAGTAGTAACTCTTATGTACAGCTTGCCTTTCCTGTAGGAGTTAAAAAATATATAAGAATTTCCCATGAGCATACTACCTGAAAGTGATGATTTTGAAAGCATCTATTTTCTGCTTTTTTTTCCCAAGTACTTCTTTCCAGATTAAGCAATACACCTTTGACAAGGTAACAAGTTTTAACTGCACTGGCTGGAGCTAATATTTGATATTATAAATCAAGAGTTAACCATTAATTAAAGGGCTTACGTACAGTAAAAAAAAATAAAAATTAGAAAAATATTGAATATAAAAATGCTGCTTATCTCAGTACAATCAATCAACTAAATTTGTAAAAAACCCACAAATACTTCCATAGGGAAGAGAAGCTGTAGCAAGCATATTCCCGAATATTTCACTGAAAGTAACATTTTTATTATTTGTATGGATCTATGCAGAAGCAAAATAAATGGTATTATTAAAGAATATGTGTGTGTCTATGTGTGTGTATATATATATATGTGTGTGCATATATATGTGTATTTGTGTGTATGTATATATGTCTGTGTATATGCATATTTTATATATATACACACATGTATACATGCATATATGCACGCACAGATGTACATGTATACATATATACATATCTTTAATAACACTGTTAATAACATTAATGGTATACATATCCACACATTTTCACCTATATACATACATGTGTACATATACACATATATACACATACACACACGTATATGTGCACACATACATATTCTTTAATAACACCACTCATTTTGTTTCTGCACAGATCCATACAAATAATAAAAATGTTACTTTCAATGAAATATTCTGTAAAATGCTTGCTACAACTTCTCTGCTGTGACAGTTACTGCTGAGTGTCAACTTGATTGGATTGAAGGGTGCAAAGTATTGATCCTGGGTGCCTCTATGAGGGTGTTGCCAAAGGAGGTTAACATTTGAGTCAGTGGGCTGGGAAAGGCAGACCCACCCTTAATCCGGGTGGGCACCATCTAATCAGCTGCCAGTGCAGCTAGAATATAAAGCAGCCAGAAAAACGTGAAAAGAGTAGACTGGCCTAGCTTCCCAGCCTACCTCTTTCTCCTGCCTCGGACCCTTCTTGCCCTCGAATATCAGAAACCAAGTTCTTCAGTTTTGGTATGCTAACTGGCTTTTCTGGCTCCTCAGCTTGCAGACGACCTATTGTGGGACCTTGTGATTGTGTGAGTTAATAATACTTAATAAACTCACATATATACATCTCCTATTAGTTATATTTATATATCCTGTTAGCTCTGTCCCTCTAGAGAACGCTGACTAATATGCTGCTCTATGGAAGTTCTGATGGTTTTTTTATACATTTATCTGATTGTATTGAGATAATCATCCTTTTTATATTCAATGCTTTTCTAATTTTTATTGTTATTGTTTTTATACTCTAAATGGTTTTCAAATATGCACATATATACATACTGTACACACACACACAAACACACACACTTTATTTAAAAGCATTATAGATAGTGTGTCTGAAAATTAACTTATAATCAAAGGAAAGACGGTGAGAACAATAGGAAGTTATCCTTTGCTAAGTTATGAAAATATTCACATATTATTTATATCAAGTTAAAGTCATGCTTAATATAACTCAATTATTAACACACAATTTGCTGAATAGTTAAAGGTCATTTTTTGCTCAAAATAATTCTTTTTATTAACTTCATGAAATCCTAAGTTGAAAAGCCTCTTTCATACCATCTTGGACATGTACTTCAGGTGATGTTTCCAGTAATTGATATTCTAAATTTCAGAGTGGCTGATGTTGGGAGCTGCTCCCTTTAGGAAGGGTGCTCCAATAGATCCCATTCCTGGTTGGCTGAAACACATTGTACTCCTGGTAGCTTCCAGGAATCTTCACATCTCAATTTCACTGTGTCAGAATTTTCACTTCTTCACTTGCTCAGTTGAACATGGCAATGATTCAAAGCAGAAACTTTAAGAAGAGGCACCCCGGAGTCTCCATTTATAGTTCTGTGGGAGAAGGTTACTTGGTCAAGGCAACATTCAAGTGTCCACCGGGGCATAGTCATTCTCTTTAAAGCTCCACATGGACTAGAAAGAAACAGTATCAGCTTCTGAGAGTTTTGCCTATTTGGTAGTAAGAACGGTGTATAATATTTAATCGCTGATGTGTATGTGGAGGTGGATGAGATTCAGGGACTAAAAAAAAAAAGAGTAAGGGCATTAGATTTTCAGAGAGAAATATTCCCTACTCGCCCACAGCCTTCATTAAAAAAGAAGAACCAGGCCTACTCTATCCGCCCTTTGTTTGTGTGTGTGTGATAACAGTAATGCCAAAGAGGCCAATGAAATAAATTAGGGTTCTGATTTTCTATGTACCGGGAAATATGATCGATTGTAACACCCAAGCCGCGCTTGCTTGATGAGAGAATTTCTAAACTTGGCAAATGTGTTTATTTCCTTGATGTCCCTTTACTGAATTTCCTCGTATTCCTTTTCCTCATCCTGGATATACCCTTCTGAATCTCAGAAAACTTCTTTCTTCCTCAGTTGCTGTTTAG